>NW_026715886.1:0-19143 GCF_029784015.1 Lycium ferocissimum | reverse complement strand
GTTTACATCTCGTTTATGATATGATTATGTGATTATGGGGATGGCGGCCGGATGGCATACGATTTGATTGACGTTCGTCCACCGCGTCCCGTACTAAGGGGCGGGTTCGTGCATACCGCGTCCCTTATTAAAGGGCCGGGATCTCGATATATGATATGTATGTCCGTATATGCTTATGACTCGCATGCATGATCCGAGACTCGATTTGGATAAGGATGCGTCCGTCACATTTCGCACGTCCGATTCGGACTGCGATTCGTCCGTCATACTTCCGAGTTCCGGATTCCGTTTGAGAGTCCGTCTGTTACACCTCCCGTATCTCGGACTCCTCGTTTACGATTTATAATCACACTCGCGCATCCGATTTGCGTTGTGCTTCCAAAATCGACCCATATTTTGTACCTCTGGGTCCGTATTGAAACTTCGTCGCCCACTCCCTAAGTCCGACATATTATGATTCCGTCCGTATACTCGTAAGTCCGACCCCGCTACGGGATCCGATTCTCATTCGTTATGATTTTACATATTTGACTCGATTATGATTATGTATGTTATATTTCCGCTTTACATACTCGGTACACCTTCGCATCGACCCCCCGTTCTTCGGGGGGCCGCGCCACACGCCGTTGTACGTACGCACTCGAGATACGCCACCGGCACTAGTGTACCCGTTGTTGAGATTGCTCCTTTGATCCGAGCCGATATTTTTGGTATATATCTTCTCGTTGTTTGTCCGTTTGTACATATGGTCATTTTTGGGTACGGCGGGGCCTTTCCCGTCGATTCTCGATTCGTTATGTTGCGGCTCCGTAGACATGTTTGTGGGTTGGGGTTGTTGTCGTTCTAAGTAAGTACGAGTCTGCGAATTGAGTAATTCTGCTTATTATGTTAGCCCTAACGGCTTATGTACAGGTTTAAGTGTGTATATATATATATATATATATGTATGTTTTCGTGCGATGTATTTTATATACGTATGAATTTACATATGTCTAAACGGAATTAGTTTGTTTGGTATGCCGTATCCGAGGTAGATGCACGTACGGGTGTCCAAATTAGGACACCGGTCGCGGCCCACGGGGTTGGGTCGTGACACCTGAGATATTTAGGAAGCCCCAGAAACCATGGTCCGGCCATACTTTTGAAATTTTTGCGCAAAAGAAGGTCGTAATATTTTTTATTCGGTGAAAATTAGGTTTGTCAAATTCGCAGCTCAAGGATGACCTTTCCATCCTTGAACTTCGAAGGGGCAATTCTTGACATGTAATTTTCACCGCGTAGAATGTATATTTTAATTTTCATATTTCTTGAGTCCAAAACGGAGCAAGGATGCCCTTACAAAATTTAAAAATTTAAAATCCCAAAAAAAATGCAAAAAATTGATGTTTAATTATTACTTTCATAAAATTAACAATTGCAAGAAATTACGAGTTATTTACTTTTACAAATTGGTTTAAAAAGAAGATACGCACCCCGCTCCGTCTAGCTCGGGAACATTGTTAATCAAGATAATGTATGACTTACTGCTCATCTTGACCGCATTTTCACACTTTTAAATGTTCTCCGGAATTATATCAATATTAGACTCGTTTTAAATCTAATTTTCTGAATTCACGAGTTTTTAAATTTTTAATTAGCCTAAAATAAGTATTTAGTTGGTTATACGTTGTTTGTATTATTTAGTTATTAATTGATCTATATTAAGAAGGGGGGGGGGGGAGTTTTAAAAAATTAACTTTTAAAGTTTGAGGGGGATTTATAAAAAAAAGGGGAGATGAAAGTTGGTAAAATACAAACTTTCACCCCCCCCCCCCACCCCTCGTCTCTTATTTTTAGCTAAGCCGATCCTATGTTCTTCTTGAGGCAATAAAGAGGAATCTCTAGGGTTCCCCCCCCCCCCAATCGCTGATTCCATGGCCTCTCGCCGGATTTTTGAGGCGTTTTGTCCTAAATCACAAGTAGTCATGATTTACAGGTTTATTTTCCTTTGAATATTATGTTACATGCTCAATTGACTCATTTTTTGGGATGTTACCCAGGTTTTTGCTGTGATAGAGTTGCCATGGGCGGGACCTCGAGTCCTTAGCCATCTTGTGCCCTCTATCACATTGAAGTAAACACCCATGGGGAAACTCTCTAATTTGGGTACGGTTTAAGGGTTTCTATCCTATCTTTGTATGATTTTACTGTTAAAAAGCCGTTGTTATTTGTCCTATTTGATGACTAGGTGTACTACTCTGTTGATTTCGAATTTTACCAGATTTTTGCTTAAATTGTTTTAGTACAATTAGTTGTATTTTGTTGTATTGTGTGATGTGTACCATTTCTGATTGGTCATGGTAATAATTGTGGTAATTGGTTGAAACTTTCTGTTGTCCTTTGAATTCGAATTGCTTGAATTTTAAGGTTGAGAATTTGAGAGGAATCAGGAAAGGATTTTTTACCCCCCCCCCCCTAAACCCTAGGGGATTACTATAAATAGCAGGCCATATGGCTGCTGGAAGGGATCTTCTTCTTTTTTTCGAAAAAAAATTCCTAAGTTGAAACAATACTAATTACCATAGCCTACAAAATACAATACATATACCTAAATATACCATTGGTATACTATATATACTTTTCATCAAAAACCATAATAGATATATACTACTATCTTTTATATAGAGAATACATGAATTTTTGAAAAAGAAAAGGGGTTTGTCATCAAAGTACTAACTGTTGGTGTTTGAAGTTTTGATACCAATCCCCACTTTGATCTTTAGGTTGCCCCGTAAAAAGTTAATATCTCTATTCTATCCTATTTATATCCTACTTTACTTTACTTACATGTATTAGTATGTATTTATGGCTGTTTCAGTTTGTTTTGATTACTGTTTCATAAATATCAAAGTTGATTATGGTGTGATGGTGTTGACATTATAAGGATTCAGGGAACTCTAGTACTCATTATATAACGTGGTCACTTAAAATGTTTAAAGAATGTAGAGAAAGGTGTGTCTTATGTCACATTGTTTTGTTCCACAGATTACAACTTGTTTGTGACCAATTAAGTAAGACGTCCATGTTGTAATGTTGTTATTATTGATAGTGTCTAGTGTTGACTAAAAGAAGTTTATGTTTTATACGGTCAAAGTTGTGAGGAAGGGCCTGTTTTAGTTTGTGATTGTTGTTTAAAGTATGAATGTGATATATGACTTGAAGGTTTCTGTATTGTGCTGAAGGTTTTTTGAATATATATATATATATATATTTTTTTTTTTAAGATTTACTGCTGTTTCATTTGGTCTTTTTAACCTTTGTTCAAAGGTTTTGGTATATGAAGGATAAACACCCTAATCTAAAAACTGTGTTGGAATTAAACTGGACTAGTTCTATTTTTGTTTGTTGTTAATAGCTGAAACTCGGCTTAAAAATGTTATAAGATGTTTTGAGAAGGTTTGAGAGTCTTTGGGAAACAACTGAATAAAGAAGATTTTTATATATATAGGTAGTGTGTGCCTGAGCCTGTTTGTGTATTTCTGTGAGTTCTTTTTGTTGGCTTTGAGACCAAGGTTGGGAACTTGATCTTGAAGTACCCTTTAAAGGTTGTTGTAAACTTGAAAATGATCTTGAAACCTGGGAATATGTCTTGTGTGATTATGTGTTGCCTTGTCTGTTTTGAACTAGAAAAGACCTAAACTTCAGCTTGTGAAGTCTATTTAGAATCCATCTCCATAATCTGAGGTTGTTGTTTTCAATATTTGTTATGTGAACTTAAAAAAAATAGTTTTCAAACTTCTTTAAAACTGGTATGTTGAAGAAGATTTTTCTTTTCCTAAAAACTATTTGCTTGAACCTTTGGTGTTGGTATGAGAACTTTGCTAGTTATAAGAATCTCCAAAAGATATTTTGACTTCCTTCTTTGTTACACCTCGAAAAATTTTCCGTTGATCCACAGTGAATAGACTAACGAAGAGTACGAAGTGTATGGTATTTCAGTAAGTAAATAATGACATTCGATGTTAGATGAGAAAAGTCGCCAAGAGAAGGCAAGGCATACGATAGGTATCGGACGAGAATTATGAATAACGAGTTGATGATGACTTAATGATGTTTTGGGGAAGAGTTATAACGCCCCTTAGATTGTTAATGAAGTATTAAACAAGTGTTAAGAAGGTTACATAAGGATTGGAGATCGAACGAAGTGACGAGAACCAGATCAGTGGACTGATGGATTATACGGTCATTATACGGACCGTATAATGGACCGCAGGACCATCACAAAGGAAGGTCCCTCACTGGTGGGATTATACGGTCAGTAATACGGACCGTATAAATTTATACGGACCGTATAATGGTCACAGAGACGAGTGAATGAAAGGTCCATTTCACGGTCACTTATACGGACCGTATAAGTGTCCGTATATTTTCCCGACAGATTAGATTTTGGAGTTATTAAAAAGGGGACCAAGTTCATTATTTCATTCCACATTTCACTCCTTCTCTGTAGAACTCTCTAGAACATTTCTCCCACACAAATTCAAGAGATATTAGTGATCATCTACATCCAACTAAGTGAATCAAGTGTAAGAAACCCATTAAAGTTCATCCAAAACAAGAAAATCCAAGTGAAGGAAAAACTAGGGTTTTTCTCAAGTGAAGTGTTTGCACCCAAGGTTCATTCCTACACCATCTAAGGTAAGTTTTATGGTATTTCTATATTGTTTAAGGTATTTGAAAGATGAAACACCTGGATTATATAAGGAAATAGGAAATGGGTCATGAATGTGGGAATAGTGTCACTTTTGAGAAAATGTTTGGATTGAGTTATGAATCTTGATACATTATGATTATAATCATGTCATAAATGATATTGAGAACATGGGATAGACCTTGTATATGAATGAACGAAATTGTGTGATATGACCGTGAATATGGATGAATTGAAGTGAATTGAGAAGTAAGGAAAATGTAGTTGAATAAAGGCTATTGTGATGATTTTGTGAATATTATTATTGATGTTTGGGAGTTGATATATGATATGGAGGAAGTCGTATAAATAAAGGAGATGCTATCCAATTTTCCCTAGCTTTAGTCATGAATGCTAAGCTATCAATTCTCTAATGTTAGTATGCACTCTAATGAAGGTAGAAGCGTGAGCATTGAAGAGGAACGTACAAGTGATAGAATAGTTGAATGGAAAGGTATGTAAGGCTAACCCTTCTTTCATAAGGCATGGTTCTTTGGCCAAATATCTCTCCTTCTATGAGCCTACGATATTCTCCAATGATCCTATCTCTAAAAGCTACTAAGCTTATGATTCTCGATATGATACGATTGTACTAAGCTCCTTGTTATATCCCGTATTTTGGTACATTGGGATAATCCGAGTTAGTCATGATAAGTTAAGGACAAGGTTGTAATTTATTCCGATTTTGTTAAAAGTGCATAAGTTGCATATTCATCTTTTCATTGGCATGGAGTGTTGAGGGTAAAATTGGAATAAGGAAAATTTGGGGTCAAAAGTGAATTATGGAAAGTTAGGCATTTCATGAAAATTAAGGGCTAGAAGTGAAATTTTGAAAACTAAATATTTCATGAAAATGGCCATATGTGGCCATGTGTGTGGTGTGGGCCATAGCCCACATGTGTTAATTATATAAGTGGCAAAAGATGACTAATTAAGTCATCTTCATCATTTAGCACCCTAGAAAATTCAAGAAGCATGGAGAAAGAACAAGAGGCCATTCGGCCATGACCAAGAAAAATTGGAGTCCAAAAATTGACAATCATGTTTTTGCTTCATAATTTAAACTCACGTTGACAAAGATTATATTTCGTATTTTTATACGTCGGATTATTCGCAAGCTGAGGTGGGGTCCACACACCGAGATTTTTTTTGGGACATGCGACAATTTATATGAATCACATATGTGAAGTTAAACATAACTCAAGAAGGACCCTTGAGCCAAATCAAAGTGGAAGTCCTCCAAACAAATATTTTTAAGTAATGTTTTCGGTGATCCGACTTCGAGGGGCAAAACGGTATTATAAGTTTAGAATTTGGAAAACCACCTAAGATAGAAGTTGTAGATAATTGAATTATCTTTCCAACCATAGGTTGTGGGCCCACAGGTGACATCGGGATAAGGAGATATGGACATTTTAAGACGGAAAGGTCGTGGGCTAGGCCCAAACCGGCCCAATCGGGTTAGGCCCATGACCCATGCCTATTTAAGTCTAATTTCAGCCCTTTCCTCTCATTTTTCAGACCATGAATACCCAGAAAATTCTGGAAAGAGAGAGAGAAGAACCTTGAGAGAAGAAAAACCAATTTTGACCAAAATGAGCCCCGAATTCCGAAGCCCATGAAGAGAAAAGTGTTGTACGCTGCGTTGTCTTCAATTTGAGCTAAAAATCAACCAAGGAGAAGAGGATAACGTGGGGGATGCATGCTTAAGGTATGAATACGGTTCCTTTTCATTGTTAACGAGTGTATTTAGAATTTTAACGTATTAAAACGGAGGGGATAGTGTGTAGAAATGGATGAAATTCATGAAATTTTGTATGTTGATGTTGAGCCGTGAGTATGGGCTGTTTTGTGAAAAGGAAGGAACTAAATTTATTTAGTATGTTTGGATTGTTGTGTTGTGGATTCTATGGTGCTAATGAAAGTTTAATGGTTCAAAGTGAAGTTATAGTTGTTTGCGGCTTGTTATGGAATTTTATATAGTTTATTGAATTTATGGAATTAATGGAGTATTAATGTAGTTCATGAATTCGGAAGGAAGAAAATGCGTTGTGTTGTTTCCTTGAACTTGGAGGTTTCGGGTTTCATTATGTAGTGGATGGAATGTTGTTGAATTGTGTCGAAAGGGTTATTAATGTTAGAATGCGTTTTGAATTGATTATTGATGTTGCTTATATGGTTGTTGGTATTGTTATTGATAATATTGGCGAGTCAATTCTCGGGTTGTTGAACTTATAGGGGAAATGCTGCCCAAATTTCGTAAATAAAGTGATGGCTTGGGATTGGATTCTTAAGTGCTGATGGCTAATGTTTGGTACTTAATAACCTTATTGTAGATTTTGAGAAGCTGAGATTTGAATTCGGATTAGCTTAGGAAGCAAATGAGGTATGTAAAGCTTACCTTTCCTTCTTTTGGCATGTCTTAGATATGAGTAAGGTACGATATGTTATGAGCTTCGGGGGTAATTCTATTCTTAAAGTCCGAGCATGTTTACGATGCTTATTTTCTTCTTGAGGTTGGCATCCTTATATGGTCAAGCTATGGTTTATATGTCTTTATATGATTGGTTTCCAAATGTTGCATAAAAAGTTTTGTTTTCAAAAGAGTTTTGTAACTACGAACGTCCGTAACTTTCATAGTATTTAACCGGATGGCTTTGATATGTTCGTAAATGATTCTATGACGTATAATGACTATGATTTTCATGGGAGGGCCCGACTTGAGTCGATTACCCCTCCGTGGGCCCCGCAACTTTCCTTATGTACTTCGACAATTTTTGAAAGATATGATATGACTATTATTCCGATTTCAAGTACGATTATATTTTATCTTTGAGTTTGTAATAATGATTCGATAACATATGATGACTATGATTTTCGTAGGCGGGCCCGGATTGGTTGACGCTCGTCCGTGGGTCCCGCGATCTTCTTCTCGTATAATTCGATGGCTTTTGAAAGAATTCAATATGACTACCTTTCCGACCCCGAGTATGATTATATATTTGTCCTATTGAGTCCGAAATAATGATTCGAATACTTATGATTCCGATACGTAACTATGGTTTTCGAAGTTCGGTTTGATATGTTCCCGAGTGATATTCGGAAGAAAGTTTGATTTGACTACTATTTTGGCTTATAAATATGGCCCTGTATATCGCTTTGATTATGTTGTTGGGTCTTTGTAAGTGTTTTGCATTGCATATGAATTCCCACGATTCTTTGCTCGTGCATTTTGTTATTACCTCTTTCGCCGAGTCCCGGCCGGATTTGTGTGATATTGACCGCTGGGTATTTGACCGCGGTATGTGTATATGTGATATTGCCGCTGGGTATTTGGCCGCGGTATGTGTATATGTGATATTGCCGCTGGGTATTTGGCCGCGGTATGTGTATGTGTGATATTGACCGCTGGGTACTTGACCGCGGTATGTGTGTATGTGACATTGGCCGCGGTATGTGTGATATTGACCGCTGGGTACTTGACCGCGGTATGTGTGTATATGACATTGGCCGCTGGGTACTTGACCGCGGTATGGGTGTATGTGGTATGTGATATGTGATAATATGATGATACGATCTTATTTGCCGAATCCCTTACTAGAGGGTCGGGACACGATATGTGTGCATATGATATGTGATTTTGATACCGATCATGATCAGTCGGTTAATGTCACCATATGATTTGTTCTATTTTCTATATATATGAGACAAAAACGTTTTACAAAAGAAAGCTAAGCATTTTGGCATTCGGATTATCACATTTGTCTTCGTACCGCTTATGTATGATTTGTACTTCAGGTGCAAGCACTTTGGTATTCTGGATTTTATGCTCATTTTCTGCACTCCTTACTTTGGTTATGACCTCGTTTTCTATATGCCATGCTTCACATGCTCAGTACATATTCCGTACTGACCCCCTTTCTTCGGGGGCTGCGTTTCATGCCGCGCAGGTACCCACAGATGAGTAAGTGATGTTAGCAGAAGATATTCCAGCTGGATTGGCGAGCTCCGTTTCCTCCGGAGTGCTGCTGAGTCAGAGTGCGTTCGTATGGTATCTGAAGTTGTGCTAGAGACTTTGCAGACAGTGTCGAGTGTATGAGATGTCAGTTTTGTAAGCGGCTATGTAAGCCGATGTATTATTAGGCATTATGTTACGAACTTCATATGTTTACAGATTTCATACGATGCTAGTTTTATTTGATTTGACAAAGATGAAAGGCATGTCTGTTTCAAAAACATTTCATTATGTGCTTATGTCATGTTTTGCGAGCCCAGTATGATTATGAGTATGACGAGAGTCAGCGGGTTCGCTCGGCCCTAAGTAAGGGTCGGGTGCCCATCATGCCCTATCGAAAATTAGGGTGTGACACTCCTTATATGACGAGTAATCCTTTAAGGATAGATGTGATGAACAACGATAGTAGTGATGCTAATGTCACGACCCAACCCCGTAGGCCGTGACTAGTGCCCGAATTGGGCACCCAAACACATTCATGAATCCGAGTCGCAAAAGGATATTTTATACGTACACAAATATCAAATGCTTTGTCTCGGGGATTTTATCAAACTGTAGCAAACACATCTCAAACACAACCGCATATATATCAAAGCCGGCAAGGCTATCAAATGGCGCAACGGCCCAAAACATATACAAATGCAAGCCGACGAGGCTGCCACGGCGAAAGGGGATCGCCGTAACATAACATATACAAACACAATCGTATTTAATGGGCATAACCCACATACATGTCCACGTACCTCTAAATGCAGTCCAGAATCATATGATCGTTACACCCCAATTCCGATAGGGTGTGATGGGCACCCGACCCCTATTTAGGGCCGAGCGAACCCTCCGATCGTTACGGTACTCGTGGACACAATGGCCCCTAACCGGCCATAAATGCGTAACGAATTTTTTTTTTGAAAAACAACATACAGTATATCATTCAAATCAATACAACTTGCGACCGTACAAAACCTGTAATATCATATATAACATCACGACGGCTTATAGAGCCGCTCACAACGGACATCTTATATACATGACCCGTTCGCAAAGTCTCTAACATAGTCGATACCATAGCCCATGCATGTTCGACTCGCAAAGACTCCGGAGAGAATGGAGTTCGCCAATCCCGCTAGAACACCTTCTCGCTAATGTCTTCAGCTCACAGGGTATACCGCGGCATGAACGCAGTCCCGAAGAAAGGGGTCCGGTTGAATAGTGTACCGAGTATGTAAGGCGTGTATAGCAACATAGTAAGAAATAAACATATGAATATCAATTGTATGGGGATATAAAACGTATCATAAGATCAAGAGGTAACCTGTACATAGGAATGCCCTTTCGGGCCAGATAGCATAGAAAGTCATAGTACCATAGCATAGCATAGTGTGTCGTAGTATCATAGCATAGCATAGTGTGGGCTCGCCCACATAGCTCCGAATATATCGGCTCACCCATAAATCCCGCGTCCGGGCATCCCGCGTCCGGGATGATATCAAGTCAAGTACGGATACATGTATCGTGTGCAACCCGAAGTACGTCTATAGCGCTCTACCATGCTCCCGTTTTCCCATATTCATATATATATGCATATACAAATATCATATCATGTTATGTAGTGTCATTGATATTTCCTCATCCTCGGCATCATTATTTCCATCGTAGAATCATAGTCGTCATTTTGGTCATAAAGCTTTCAAAAATTTGTAAAACTTTAATTTAGAGAGGAGTAAATATTTTAGAAAACATTTATAAACTTTTAGCGAGAAAACAAGCCTTGGGATCGACGGACTAGTTAAAACAATTATTTCCATAAAACAAGCGTCTATAGCGCTCGATTCTATCAATTGTTGCCGCATGCATATACTTATATTATGCTCATTTATCAGCGCGTATATAGCGCTCTGATTCTGCTATCACTATCGTCGTAGAAGTATTCTCATTAAAGTAGTTACAACACTTATCGTTTAATAATCAAGGCACTAAAGAAAATCCGGGAACCGTGGGCCCACCTCGAGTCAAATGAGGTGGCGTACACAACTTACATATATTACGCGTCATGACGTTACTTATGAAGATCTTAGGGTAATCGGGTCTCATCCTTGCAAGTTCTAGGATATGTAGACATTTCTTTCACAATTCAGGCACTTTTGGTTCAATCTTACTGAATGAATAGTAACTATTTTCAATCGCGGGTTTCTAGAGTCAGGAAAGTCCCCGAGGCGCGAAATCAAGCCTATACGTCTAAGACATGCCAAGAAAGGAAGGGAAAACCTTACATACCTCTTTTTCGCTTCTTTAGCTATTCCGAATTCACGTCGTAATCTCGTCAAAATCTGCAAATTGGTCATATTTACCAAAACTCTTATTAGAGTTCGTAGAGTTAGAATCTTAAGGAAACACTTGGCTAGCGAGATTTCGGCAGCACTTCCTTTGTAAATATGTCATCCTCAACAAAACAATAACAACATGTTCATTTCTTTCAAATTCACAAACTATATCAACAATTCCATATACTAGCAACATCATTTCCATGATTACAAGGACTATATTAAAATCACACAAATCTTCCAAAACAGCCAACACTATAACTTCAACATAGATCATTAAACCTTCATTTTACGTCATAGAATTCATATCGACGACAACCAAAATACTAGATAATATTGACTCATCCCTTGCTATATCAAACAGCCCAATTCACGGCTACACATCAACATATATAATTTCACAAGTTTCATTCATTTTCTACATGTTACAACAACACATAAACATGCTAAATTCAATTAGTTCTTCAATCCTACAACAACACACACAAATGCACATACACGGCTGCCCCTTCATCTACTATATTTCCATGAATTCCATCTATTTCTACCTACTATAACATGCACAACCATCCATAGCACATAAAACAAGATTGAATCATACCTTCCTCTCTTGTTCTCCAATTCGGCTAGGCCTTTGTTTGCAAGGAAAGTGTTTTGCATGCTCCAACAACCATCCCATGGTGTAGAGGACCTTTCAATAGATATGAAAACTAGGAGAAACAATTTTTTTCCATGATCAATATCATGGGGTTGGTTCGCACCAGCCCCTTATGGCTGTTTTTCTCCTTTCTTTTTCTCCATCTCTTTCTTTCTCTTGAAGTTTCTAGAGGCAAATGATAAGGATGATTTTTATCATCATCCTAGCCCCTTAAGTAATTACAACATGTGGCCATGGCCCACATCACCATGTGGCCGGCCACCTCCCTCCACTTTCTTTTTTTTTTTTTTTTTAAACTTTAAGTCTCCAAATCTTCACTTTTGGTCCCAAGCTTTCATGAAGTGTTCAACCTTCCATAATTCATTCTTGGTCCCATATTTCATGAGATATTAATTCCCATAATTCCACTTTTAACTCCAAATTTTTCCTAACACTTCCATCCCACAAAATCATATAACACTTATGCCTTACAACAAAGTCGGAAAATAACCTCGTCCCTCACTTGTCGCAAACCACTTAAAAAATAGTCCGACGTACAAAATGCGAGATATAACAATGACGGGACAGGGCCCCGCCGTACCCCTGAACAAATATATACAAATGCAACGAACGAATATATACCAAAATGTGGCTCCGGAATAAGGGGAGCACTCCAATCCAGAAAGGGTGTCCTAAACAAAGGATCACCAAACTGTGCGTCTGTACCTGCGGGCATGAAACGCAGCCCCCGTAGGAAGGGGGTCAGTACGAAATATGTACTGAGTATGCAAAGCAGAAGATATAGTATACAAATCTGAGTCATAATCGAAACAGAGGTACAGAAAATAATGCATTTCCAAAATATCAAAATGTTCACTTTAAAAATACGAATCATGCATAGGGCACAGGAAAATATGGTCGCCCGCCCGTCGATGGCGCCATAACACAGCATAACACCAGAAAGTTTCAAATCACCGTATCCCCATCACATATCAAACACAACATAACGCCATACACAGCATAACCCCAATTATGAGCGGAACCCGTCCCTCGAGCGAGGGGCTCGGCGAACCATAATCACAGCATAACACCGGAGTATAACAAAGTGCGCACGATAACAGAACCGGCCCGGGACTCGGCGAAAGATATAACAGAATGCACGAACGGAGTCATGAGTAACCATATGCATAAAATCATTATCATAGACTCAAATGATAAGTAAAATGATCATACTTAAAATCGGGATATTAGTCATATCATATTTTGTCAAAAGTCGTCAGAATTACAAAAAGGAGAGTAGCGAGGCCCACGGACGGGTGTTGACCCGAGTCGGGCCCGTCTATGAAAAACATACTTATAATACATCATACAATCACCTACGAGCATATCGAGGCAATCCGAGCCTTTCTGCGAAAGATACGAGCGTTCGTAGTTACGGGACTTTTAAAAGCCAAACTTTTTGTACAAAAGTTGAAACTCAAATATTTCAAAGGCATAAAGGCCAATATTTCATCATACTAACATACGAATTTCCAAGAAATGAATAGGAGTCATAAACATGCTCGGATTGCGAGAATAGAATTTTCTCGAGGCTCGTGTCATAGCCTATTCGTAACTAAGGGATGCCAAAGAAGAAAGAATGGAGCTTTACATACCTCGAACGCACCCAACGCTAGCTCAAACTCAAAATAAATCCAACCTACGTCTCGGGCTGCCCAAGGTCTACAAACAAGTCATAATATGCCAAACATTAGCTATGGACGTTTAGGCATTTAATTTCAAACTAACACTAAATTCTACGAAATTTGGGCATTTCCCACGTAAAATAGGCCACCCCGAGAATTTAACTCGGCCAAAATCAACAACAACAACAACAACCACCAACCTAGAAACATCAATAATCAATCCGAAAGGGTATACAACAATAATAACTCTCTTTTCCATCATTCAACAACATTCATAAATTTAATTCAACGGCTTACCTTCAAGCCAACATCGATGCTTATACATTCAAATACTAACCCGAACCCATACCAACAATATTTAAAGACATTCTAACCAATTCATATAACATTTCCAACAATCCAACAATTTCTCCAATTCACCCGAAATCAGTCCCCAAACCCGAGAACCTCACTTTAACACATTTCTCATTTTCAAATCATGATTTGCATCCACAATTCACATTCTAACAATACTATTCTTATCAATATACAAATTACATTAAATGTACAATAACCTCCAAATCAGTCCGCAACAATTACAACATCAATTTGAGTCATTAAACATTCATTTCCAACATAGAATTCATAACGACGACGACTAAAACGTTAAGCGACATTAAGGCATTCTTTGTCATATAACATGACCCATTTTCGGCCAACATACCAATATGCACATATTGAAAATTCTCACTCATTTATTCACACTACAACAATTAACATACTACATAGAACTTAAGTCATCACTTCAACACAACACAACACAACACACACACTTCACACGGCTAAGCCTCATACCCATGGCCTCAATTCGAACTTACTATATTTCATGATTTTCATCCATTTTAACATACTACAACATACATACAACCTTTATAACGCATAAAACATGATCAAATCTTACCTTTCTTCTTCAACTCCCCAAATAGGCTAGGGTTTGCAATAATGAAAACTAGGGGGTTGATCGCTCCAACAACACTTCCACGCCACTTAGGGAACTCAACTTAGTGGGTTTGCATCAAAGAAATAATTTTAGAAGGGCTTGAATGAAAGTTGGTTTTTCCTAGCTCTTGGCCGAGAGCCTCACTTTCTTGTTCTTCAACTTCTATTTTTTTGGCTAAGTGTTGAATGAGGTGAATGAAGTAGTGGTCATCTTTTAACTAATGCAAGACTTATACAAGGGTCCCTTGGCCCACACCATGTGTTGGAGCAATAGAAATTAAACTCAAAATGTGTGGGAGCCATCTCCCACTCACACGGCCAACAAGGAGAAAATGGATGATTTTCAAGTTCCATAAATTCCAATTTTGGTCCCAAATTTTCCTAATTGTTCCATACCAACAAATTCATGCACAACTTATGACTCAAAATAAAAATCGAAGGTCAAAAATCTCGACTTTGTATCCCGAAATGGTTTGGACCCTAACTTGTCATAGTTAATCCGAATTGTTCCAATGCACCAAATACGGGTTCTAACATCCTCCCCCCTTTAGAACATTCGTCTTCGAATGTTAGATTAACCTTACCGGATCTTATAAGCGCTCGAGGGGAGTTTCTTTTTCAACTATCACAACAATTCATTCATTGATCAACAACTCATTTATCAACAACATAGTCAAGGAAAGAATTTGGATTACCTGTAGGTACCGGAAATAGGTGAGGATACTTCTTCTTCATCTGCTCCTCAGCCTCCCAAGTCATTTCTTCCCGGTTGTTGTTTCGCCAAAGCACTTTAACAGAAGCCACGTCTTTATTTCGCAAATTTCTTACCTGACGATCCAATATAGCCATAGGCTGCTCCTCATAAGATAGCTCCTCTGTGACCTGAATATCATCTACAGGAAATATTCTGGAGGGGTCACCAATACATTTACGAAGCATAGAAACATGAAATACCGGATGTCTTGCTCCCAAAATCAGCCGGGCGGATCTAACTCGTAGGCAACCTTGCCTATTTTACGAATGATCCGATAAGGCCCAATATATCTCGGACCGAGCTTCCTTTCTTGCCGAATCTCATAACACCTTTCATAGGTGAAACTTTCAGAAAACCCAATCACCGAAACTCTAAGTGTCGACGACGATTATCTCGCATATGATTTCGTCGACTCGGGCCGCTAACAACCGCTCCCGAATGAGTTTCACCTTATCCACCGCTCGCCGGACCACATCTGGGCCAATCAACTCAGCCTCCCCAACATCGAACCAACCGATCGGTGACCTATATTTTCTGCCATACAACGCCTCGTACGGTGCCATCGAATACCGGAGTGGTAGTCGTTATTATAAGCAAATTCAACAAGCGGCAAAATGGTCATCCCGGCTACCTGCGAAATCAATAACGGAGGCCCGCAACATATCTTCTAATATCCGAATAGTGCGCTCGGCCCGTCCGTCGGACTAGGATGGAATGCCGTACCGAGACTCACCTACGTCCCCAATCCTCGCTCGAAACGATCTCCGAATTAGCGGACTGGCACCTCTATCGGAGATAATAGATATGGGAACTCCATGAAGTCGCACAATCTCCTTAATATATAGCCTGGCATAATCCTCAGCCGAGTAGGTAGTCCGGACCGAAAGAAAATGGGCTGATTTCGTCAGCCGATCAACAATAACCCAAATGGAGTCGTACCTCCGTGGAGTGCGAGGTAAGCCTGTAATAAAATCCATATTAATGATTTCCCACTTCCACGACGGTATCTCCATCTCCTGCAATAGTCCACCGGGCTTCTGATGCTCAATCTTAACCTGCTGGCAATTTGGACACTGAGCGACGAACTCTGCTATATTGTTATACCTCGCATTTTGTACCTTCGAACATTCCGAGTTAATGGCAGGAAGTTAAGGACAAGGTTATAAAAAAAAAATTATGCATAAGTTGCATGTTCGTCTTTTTATTGGTATGCAGAATTAAGGGTAAATTTGGAATAAGGGAGCATTGGAGGCTAAAAGTGCCACGACCCAACCCCGCGGCCGTGACTAGTGCCCGGACTGGACACTCGTATACACCTGTTATCTATAGCCATATACTACTAACGTGAACGAACTGATATAAGTATAAAGACAAGACGTATGCATATCAAAGCTACCTATCTCCCGAGGAGTTACAGCTTTTAACAAATATCGCACAAAAAGCCGGCAAGGCATATATACATAGGGAACGTCCCAACAAACACAAGCCGAGAAGGCTACCTTCATACACAAACCGCCATAATAAACATATGTCTACGCAAGCCGGCAAGGCTGCCACTACAAATGGGAACGCCCCAAACACAAGTCATGTTCACACAACAAAACATCAACTACACACAGACCCACACATGTGACCACAGACCTCTAGGAGTGACAACGACATCATATGACGGGACAGGGCCCCGCCGTACCCTGAACAACAACATATATACATATCAAAAGGTTATACCACGAAACTATGCTCCGGAACAAAGGAGCACTCTGAAAGAGCTGAGTAGATATCCTAGGCTGGCGGATCCCCGAAACGAGCGTCGCACTGCGGGCATGATACGCACCCAGAAAGGTTGGGGGTCGATGCGGAATATGTAATCGAGTATGTAAAGCATGAAACATAGTAAATGGAATCATATCTATAACAAGGTGAACGGGATCCAATGCAATAACAATGATTTCATAAAACTTGCCTTTGAACATATTTCATCTGTGATTTCTCATATCAATGTCAATATAATGTTTTGTAATCAAAGCTGCATCATTATTATGTATATAACATGTATAGCGTATCCCGGCCCTCTAGTGAGGGACTCGGTAATTATAATCATAACATCATAAACATAAACATATTCGTGTCCCGGCCCTTTAGTAAGGGACTCGGTATTTATAATCATAACATCATAAACATAACATATTCGTGTCCCGGCCCTTTAGTAAGGGACTCGGTAATAAGGAATATATGCCCTCCTGGCCTCCATCTCCAAATCATCATATCATCATATCATCATCATCATCATCATATATATATATATAACGTGTCCTGGCCCTCTAGTGAGGGACTCGATGAATAGTATAATAGTTGTGCGCACGAGAACGTACCCGGCCGGGACTCGGTGAAGGATATAGCGGTAGCACGAGCGAGTAATAAGCAACCACATATATATATAAAACATTTTCGAGACTCAATGAATAGTAAACCAAATCAGTTCTCGGACATTAGCATGTTACATTTTATAAAAATCAAGCATACTTATGCAATTCCTTTTAAGAACAAGAACTCCTATGCATCACATACTAGTCCATCATGTAATAAATAACGAGATCATAATTCCATTATACCAACATTTTCAACATTACGGACGAATAACAATCACATGTCATACTAGAAGTTAGAGAGTGGAGTCACCCCGAGGCTCGGATTATATCTTACTTACGTCTAGGACATGCCAAAAAAGAAGGAAGAAATAGGCTTTGCGTACCTTTAGCGTTTAGTCGTATAATAACTTGTACTTGCTGCCCAACAACACTTATCCTATATCAAGATAATAAGAGCTACAGTTAGTCTACAAAGGATTTTAATATGCACTCTAACGCTCACTGTTATATCCCGCATTTTTGTGCAATCGAATAATTCGAGATAATCGCGGGGAGATGACAAGCAAGGCCACATTTTATTTTGTTTGGCATATGAGTTGCTCATGAAAATTTAGAAGTCAAATTAATGAGGAAGGCCAAGGGCATAACGGGAAATTTGCAATACGACTCGTAAAAAAAAGAAGAAAGAAGAAAGATGAAGGGCAAATTTGGAAGTTGGAAAAATGTTTCATAAATTACAAGAATTTGCCAAGAATTTAAAGTGGGCTTGAACAATTTTTGGACAAAAATTAAAGGCCCAACCGGCCATACTTGGGTCCAAGCCCACCTTGAATAAAAATTTGGTCAATAAATGGATGACCAAGTCATCCATGCTCCATAATTTTCTAGAAATTTCAAGGAGAACAAGAACAAAAAAAAGAAGGAGAAAAATTCAAGGGCCTTTCGGCCAAGAGAGAATTTCCAAGGAAAAATTGATAAAAATTCTCCAAAAATCACTTCCTACTAAGTAAAGGGTGCACAACAAAGTGGAGTTGTTGTTGGAACAAGAAAGGTTCAAAACCATTCAAGTTGCCAAGAGTTAGGCAAGTGAGAAGTTGAAGAAAGGTAATTTCTAGTCTTGTTCTATGTGTTATACTTGGTTTATATGTGTTGTAGTATGCTAAAATGGATGAAATTCATGAAGAAGAGGAAACCATGTAGTGGCCGTGACATGCAATACATGTATGTGTGTGTAGAAATTGTGTCCTAATTATCATAATTAGTGTTTGGTTGTTATTGTTGTGAATGCTATGCTAAAGTGGGAAGTTGAGTGATGTTGGTGAAGTTGGCCGTGAGTGTGGCATGTGTGTGGCCGTGTAGTATAGTATAGTGTGGAGGAAAATGAGTTAATTTTATTTAGTGTTTTTTGGTTGTTGTGGTGTTGTGAACACTATGTCGCTAACGAATGCATAATAGTCTTATGAAGTTGTAAAGGTTGGAGACTTGTGATTGAAGTTTATGTAAATTGAGTATTATATTTTTACATGTATGGAAGACAATGATCTTGGAATGAGATTGTTAGAATATACATCATAAGGTTGCTAGTGTGTTTATTGAAGTTGGAAGGCTTTGAAAGTGGTAAATCGAGATTATGTGTCTTGAATGAAATATGTGAA
>NW_026715885.1:0-24384 GCF_029784015.1 Lycium ferocissimum | reverse complement strand
AATCAGCCTTTGAAAAAAGGGACGAGCCTAAATATACCTGTTCAGCCTCCAATTATCTACACTTATTCGTCCGAGCCAGCAAGTCTACATATATGACCATTCATACTATGATTAGGCCTATTGTTATATACTTATCCTAAACCTTCAAATAAATCTCCTAAAAAAATCTGCTAAAATTTCGGCAGCATCTCCTCGGTTTATATGCCTAGCCCAGAATCCCAACTCAGCAACCAACAACAGCAACAACAATACCAACATTAACCATAATATTTTTCAATACCAAAATACTTCATGAACATCCCATATGGTGTTTGTCCCATATTTCCACCACAGAATTATTTTTTAACTATTTAACAGCTCCATATCCGTAAATAAACCAAAATTAACGTTAATAACAAGAGACTCATACCTTTCTCTCGATAATATCGCTATATCTTCACTTCTCCACCATGATATTATGCCACAACGTGCCGTTATACGATTTTGTAATCATAACAATACGTTATCTAGACTGGAATTCGAAAATTATACTTGATCCGGGCTAAAATTTGATAGTCGGGAGGTTGGGAGAACTCTCCCGCAGTTTTTGGGAACATTTAAGGGTGTTTGGTCCGAAAATAAGGGGATAAGCCCCTTTATATAACATTTTGGAAGCTGCCTGCACCGACTCAAAAAGTGTTTAGCGCGTTCGCGGTGCCTTTTGGCGCGTTCGCGCAGGCTTAATTTTCTGCCTGCGCGTTCGTTCAGTAAAAATGTCATAACTTTTGATTCCGATGTCGTGTGAGGACCCACGACCTACGGTTGGAAATCTCTTTCAATTATCTACAACTTTTGTTCTTGGTGGTTTTCCAAATTCCAAACTTATAATAGCGGTTTGGCCCCTCCAAGTCAGATCATCCGAAAATATTTTCTTAAATCGTCCTTTTGGAGGGCTTATGCCCATATTTGGCTTAAGGGTCCTTCTTAGGAATTGCTCAACTTTCCATGTACTACTCATATATCTCTTCATATGTCCTTTATAAAATTCCGGCGTGTGACCCACACTTAGCCTCGCAAAACGAGGGCTTCGCATCAAGTAACATATAAACTAATTTACACCATACGGTCTCCAAATGTCATATATATATATATATATATATATATAGTCTTATGCTCAGATCATAAAATCTTTACCCCTGGCCTGAGCCCGAAATTTGCTCAGCGCATTCGCGGCCCGTGGTAGTGCGTTCGCGCTGAGTTGGCCCTTGGCCTCCTGCGCGTTCGAGCTACATCTTGGCGCGTTCGCGCAAGCTATTTTCCTAGCCTGCTATCCTAACTTGTAACATCCATAATTCTCTACTCCGATGTCCTATCGACGAGCGGTTTGTTGAGTTGAAAACTAGACTCGACGAACTTCACTTTAGGATTTTGCTTCAGTTCAAAACACTTAATATGCTAATAGATGTTCGTCTCTCAATTTGGACCAAAATTTTCATACAAAACATTACCCATCCTTTCTCCAAAGTCGTACTACTCCATTTCTTTCACTCAATTCCTTATAGAACTTTCGGTATGCTCATACATACATTCGTCACTCATTAAATATACTTAATAATGCTTGCTCCTTATATTCTAAAGTGGTTTTACTTAACCATAACAACGTACTTATGTTTCAAATTTATAAGTACTTCTTCGAAGGTACGGGGTGTAATAGCGTAGCAAGAAGCCAACCAATCCATGCCCATAATAACATCAAAATCCACCATTTTTAACTCATGTAAGTCAACCATAGTATGATGATCACAAATCACAACTATATAACTTCTATATATGCGGCTAGCTTTTACCGATTCACCAATGGGCGTAGACACCTCAAAAGGTTTTCGATCGACCGATTCGACTCTAAACCGACCTCAATACGGGGAGTAACACATGACAATGTAAGGCCTGATCTATCAAAGCATATACATCGTGAGAAAATACCGACAACATACCCGTGACGCATCGGGGGAGAAGACCAAGATTCGCGTCCAAAACAAAGCAAATACTACGGTGGCCGAGGACCGCTAAACCGGGGAACTCTCTCCGCCTACCATGGCCGACCGGCGCATGCGAACTTGGCCCCATAGGGCTATGGGGATGACGAAGATCCGCCGACGACCCCGAAGGTCGGTCCCACCTCTACCACCAACCGAGGGGCAATCACGGTAATATGGCCCTGTCCGACCACATGAATAGCAAACCTCTGAACCCAATTGGCACTGATCCCAATGTAACTTTCCACACTGGCAACATCGGGCGGGGTCCCCGCCCGACCCGAATCACCCCGAACCGAGATCCCGAAAAGCTCGACCTCGCCCGGAATAAGTAGATCTATCAAATCTTCCGGCCTCGAAAATCGTGAGGCGCACTAGTCATAGGATAGCTTGAATGCGTAGAAAACTCGTCGTCGTGCCCGCCTATACTCACTCACCGGACCAAGATCTAGCCCTCTTGTTATACCCTCTATCATGTTCACGCTCACTTCTTTGTTGTTGTAGGCTTTCTTCTAAATTCTAAGCATGGTCTTGAATGTGTGAAATATCCATATTATCTTGAAGGGACGCAGTCAAGCACCTATCCATTAAATGTGGCCCTAGGCCTTTCACAAATCGGCACCTTGGCCACCCATATCCACTACCATGGCCTAAGCATACCTAGCCAAAGAATCGGAAAGCGGAGACCGTACTTGTGAGCACCTACTTCTTTACCAAATTCAAAAAAACTTATTCGGCTTTAGCTCGCCAAACTTCTAGAGGCAAATAATGTCGGAGAAAGGCATCTACAAATTCTTGCTATACCGGGGGAGGCGCATTGGCTCCCCGTGAAGCTATCCAAACCGTGTACTGATGAACCGCAACATCTCTCAATCTATATGATGTTAACTCCACCGATTCAGTGTCCGAAGCATGTTTTAACCGAAGCGTTCTTAACATTCCATCAATAAAGTTCGAGGATCCTCATCTGTTTTGATCCAAAGAATTCCAGAGGGTTCAAGCTAATAAAATCATGGGTCGTTGCACTAACAGCCCTATCACCTTGCCCTGTACTTTGCCGCTGAGTCTGGGCAGCAACTAATTGAGTAAGCAAATGAATGGCCTCTTTTACATCCTAGCTGGAAGCATCCGGTGGAGGAACTGGAGGTGCTAGAGCTGAGGCTGAGTCTCCCTCACGTTCCTCAGAAATAGGCACTGAATGAGAGGATTGAGATTGAGCCGCATTCTGGGACTCACTTTCCTCTACAACTGTTGGCGGTGCTCTTTCAGCTCGCTTTTCTGCCACTGTCTTTCCTTTTTGGGCTACCGTAGCCTTTCTCTTTACAGGCATCTCTGAAATACATAAAACACGGTTAAGGAGAAGGAAATTCTTATACCATCGCACGATCTTATGAAGAAAGAAGGTCATTCATTCCTAAAATGCTCGCAGCCTCTTGTTTATAAGTGTGGCGCGCAACAGACCCATAACCAAGACTCCCCACCGGACATGGCCCATAGACACACCCTAGACGAAATGTCTCGAGATACCATTTTTGTCACGACCCAACCGGAGGGCGCGGACGGCACCCTATGCTAACCCACCCGGGCACCTCTTATCATACTTTCACATTTACATCTAGGTGAGCCACATAGCGAAATCAAACTTTCCATCCATTATTCATACTAATTCCATTGGGCAACAATTCATTTATATCAACATCAACAACTATGCCCACAACAATGTACATAAGCCGACGAGGCTAACAAGATGATATCCAAAATATAGGCCGACAAGGCCAAATACATCTAACCAGATACACATGTCTACGAGCCTCTAAGGAGAGTATGTCATACCATATAGGCGGGACAAAGACCCTGCCATGCCCATAAATATGTACACAAAAGAATGACTACCAAAAGCTGTAGCTCCGAATGAAATGGAGCTCCGCTATGTAGTCCCTGAGTAATGAACCTATGGATCAAGTCTGTCTCCCTGGCCACCTGTGGGCATGACACAGCGTCCACAAACAAAAGGATGTCAGTACGAAGAATGTACTGAGTATGTAAAGCATAATCAACGTTATTATGAAAGCATAATAGACAACATATGAAATGGCATAGGACAGGAGATAGTAGTATCATCGTCATAACACTTACTTGTTTTTCATAGGGACATTCCTTTTCTATTCGTATCCATGTACATACATCCATATCCGTATCCGTATTCGTATCCGTACTCATTTACATTTCGTATCCATTTTTGTACTCGTAGTCACATTTCCATTCACACTCGTATTCATCTACATATTCATATTCATATTCATATCATATACATATCATATACATAGCATACCCGACCATGAAGGTTCTAAGTGTTTCACATAACCGGTCCTACCAAGGCTCGTGGTCATACATACTGCCCAACCTGTGCCTTCGTGGTTGTCCGTACCCAACTGCAGTGGTGCGCGCGGATTATATATATATATATATATATATATATATATATATATATATATATATATATTCTACCCGACCATATAAGCTCGGGGTTTCATAATAGCCATACATAGGCATATATACACAAAAGCCCATAAGCATCTTTAGCATCGTTACTATCGTCGTTCATTACATCTATCCCTAAGGGATTACTCATCATATAAGGAATTTAGTACAATCGCAACATATCGAGAATCATGAGCTTGGTAGCTTTTAGAGATCGAATCATTTGGAGGACATCATAGGCTCATAGAAGAATAGATATTTTGCCAAAGAACCATGCCTTATGAAAGAAGGGTTAGCCTTACATACCTTTCCGTTCAACTATTCTATCACTTGCACGTTCTCCTTCAATGCTTACGTTTCTACCTTCATTAGAGTTATACTATCATTAGAAAATCGATAGCTTAGCATACATAAATAAAGCTAGAGAAAATTAGACAGCGCCTCCTTTATTTATACGACTTCCTCCATGTCATATATCAACTCTCAAATATCAATAATAACATTCACAACATCATATCAATAGTCTTTATACACCTACATTATCCTTACTTCTCAATTCACTTCCAATCATCCATATCCATGGTCATTGCACACAATTACATTCATTTATATACAATGTCTATCCCGTGTTCTTAACATCATTTATAACATAACCATAATCACAATATATCAAGAATCATGACTCAGTCCAAGCTATTACTCAAAAATTACACTATTCCCACATTCATGACCTATTTTCTATAACCTTCTACAATCCAAGCGTTTCAAATTTTCAATACCTCAAACAACATAGAAATACCATAAAACTTACCTTAGATGGTGTAGGAATGAACCTTGGGTGGATACACTTCACTTGAGCAAAACCTTAGTTGCACCTCCACTTGGATTTCTTGCCTTGGATGAACTTTAATGGGTTTCTTACACTTGATTCACTTAGTTTGATGAAGTTGTTCACTAATATCCCTTGAATTCTTATGGGAGAAGTGTTCTAGAGAGTTTTAGAGAGAAGGGGTGTAAAAGGGAAATGAAATGAATTAAACTTGACCCCTTATTAATAACACAAATATGTCCCGAAAGTTTACTGACCAACATACGGTCCGTATAAATTATACTGACCATATGTCTGGCCGTAGATTTGGTCCAGAGAGGGGTGCTAATCTGGGCTGATTATACGGTTGAACATATGGCCCATATGTTTTATACAGCCAGTATGTTTGGCCGTATAATGCCCAGTTTTTTGAAGTTCGTTCTCGTCGACTCGTTTGATCTCCAATCCTTATGGAACCTTCTTGACACTTATTTATCACCTCATTAACAATCTAAGAGATGATATAACTCTTCTCCAAAGCATCATTAAATCATCATTAACTTGTTACTCGTAAATCCTTTCCGATACATATCGTATGCCTTGCCTTCTTTTGGCAAACTTTCTCCTCTAACCTCGAATGCCTTTGAAATCTTAATTAAGGTCATCAAATGTCATTCCTTTCTTATTACAATACCGTACACTTCGTGCTCTTCATTAGTCTATTCACTACGCATCAATAGAAAATTTTTCGAGGAGTAACAGGTTTAATGTAGGTTTATCCTCTCACGCACATCAACCAGAATCAAAGCATGAAATAGAGTTCAAAAGCTTGAAAAGTTCACCTTTTTATTCAATAAAATACTTTTAAAAGGAGATATACATTCAAAACAAGGTTTGCAAAAAGAGACATACAAATCACCTTCATAGCCAAAAATGATTTTTAAAAGAGACATACCTTAATTCCCGCTCAAGTGTACTTCCCACAATTCAACAATTATTCTACAATAGTTTTATATTGGAGAGATTAGAACTTTAACCTATTTCCACCATAAACCCTTCTTACCAATGAAAGCTAGGGTTTTCATGACTAGAACGTGTTCTTGAACACTTCATGAATCAATTATGGATTATAATCCCATAGGATAACCTACGTTAGTCTAAACCCTTTTAATAACATTATAAAAGTCAAGGATCATACCTTATTGAAGGAGTATTAACGTCTCCAAACGGCCCTTTCTTCTTCTCTTTCTTGGTTTTCAAAAATCTAGGGTTTTTGAAAGATGAACTAGTGTTAATTTGATGTTAGATTGATGAATTAATGATGGAAATTGATCAAGAACTTACCTTATTTTTTTGGGGAAGCCCTAGGGTTATATCTTCTAAAAAAGTCGGCCAAAGATGAAGTAGAATGAAGGTTTAAGAAAATGTCACGTTCTGGAGGTTTTTATAGTCGAGCAAGGTGCGTGACACATTCCGTGAATCGCAAGTTTGACCCGTGAAACGCAGCCCTACCGCACGACATGACAGAGGGGCATGATTTTTGGTGTTCATCCTGAGATTCGCAGGATTAAACCGCAGGATGATCCCGCGAAACGCAGGTTAGTAAAACGGCCATAACGTTTTACTCACAAATCCGTTTAAGCTCCACTTTATATATTTGGAAAGGAATTTCAAAGATATACAACTTCTATTAGAGGAAGTTTTCCCAAATTCTCAACGTATTTTCACGAAATTGGCCTACAAGATTGGTCAACAAAACTTAGGCAATTTTAAGAACTCTTACGAACTTCACTACTTGGTTTGATTCTATAACGACTATCTTTCACCCAAATTCATCCTGAAAGGATTCATATAGTTAAAATATAATCTCAATACTAGTTTTACACTTTCACACCTAACCCGAATATACAGGATGTTACACCTTGAAATTCTTCTTCCAAAATCAGATTGTTATTACAAGTTTGGAGCATTACCAGGTATGTAGGGTTACTATCTACGTGTGGGAACATCCTTGTTCTTCCCCACGCCACTTTTTCCATATGATATGAAGTTATACGAAAATGAGGGTTTTCAACCATGCTCATGATAACCCTAGGTCCATGGACGATACAATACTAAGTGTTGAAGTATTATTAATCCATTATTGAGTTCTTGATTTTTCATTATGATTATTGAGAATCTGTCCGTAATCCATGAAAACCCATATTTTGTATTCCATGGGTGCTTACACAAGTTATAATATATTATGTTTATTTTCTAGAAATACTCTACATGTTTTACACGTTTTTATGCAAGAATACTATGAAGTGATATCCATGTACATGCAAGTTATGATTTATGAAAGCCATAAAGAAGTACCACCTTTTTTCCATGTTCGTGTTTTGGGCGTTGCACAATTACCGAAGGCTTCAAGCAGCCTGAAACTACGTTAGCCACCGTAGGATGAGGGATCGCTCCACCCATGTTTAGGACGATTCCTTAATAATGAGTGGATTCTTTCCTGTTATATTTGTATCTCATATCCCTGGCAAGGTATGGGAGCTCTGCTGGTAGGGTGCAAGTACCAGAACCATGTTGTCGTTTATATTTATGCTCTCCCTACTCATAATGTTTTACCCATGTTATATCTACATGTATTCATGTTCATGACCAGACTCCGCTTTCATTTGTTATGATGCTATTTCTATGTCCTGCATCTCACCATTCTTGGCAAATCTCACAAGTCAAACGAAAAGCCACGAGATTGGGATTTGACAGATCGACCGAACATAAAGTGTCGAAGAGGTATTGTGCACTTTGTTTTGAAAGATGGGGCACTGTAGAATTGAATGCCCAGTGAACATGAGCTATAAGATAAAGGACCTAAAGATTGCAAAGAAAAACACCAAGCCTGGTAAGAAGAAAGCTATAGGTGTTGGAAATAGGTTCATGTGGACACTGCTCGAATGGACAAAGAGGGAATTGATCCATCCCATGATTGAAGGAAAGGGACCCAAGCTTGCATGGTTGCTCAAAACCAACCCTTGACTTTTTTGCAGGAAAGAGGAGCAGAAGAGCAAGCTATACGGATATACGAATAGTGCTTGCTCATGATACGAAGAGAGAAAAACATTGATAATTCTGCTCACTATCAAAATAGAAGGAAGATGATACTGTAAAAAGAAAGTATTCCAAAGAAGAAGGAAATTAGACAGAGGGAACTCGCATGAAATAGGTTCGGGAACTTGTTCCTCATACTTAAAAGTAGACGGTCAAACAGGAATAGGTGTTGTACACTTTGGAGTTGAAGTGCTAAAATTTAGGAAGTAAAACTGAGGACATGGTCATGGCAAAAGGAAAACTTGTGGTCAAGTGCGTATGTGCAACATTAAAGAAGGTTTCCTACCAATCTTATAAAAGGAAGGTTATGCTAACGATGGGAATGATTAAAGCTGCACATGTATCCCTCAAAATTAGCTAGGAAAGTTATCACAAACTGTGTGATATATAGAGTAATTAAAATATTTCACTCAATCGTGTACATTAAGTTGTACATCCTATACAAGGTAGGTTCATGATCTTGTAAAGTCTAAAATGATGACTGTCATAGAAGTAGGCCTCAAATCAATGATTGCAAATATGCTTCAGGTATGTTTTCTTTTCACTATAGTTAATTATATACTCAGATTATGGAACATGTTAGACAACCTGTTTTACCTACCCTAGTCATGTCTAGCCATCGTAAAGAGTGCATTGAGAGGGGCAAAAGTGAGTCATGATGATAGCCTTGAAAAAATACCCAGAATCAAATCATGCTCTTCCCAAAGAGGGACTTTTCTGCTACTCACTCTTAATGCAATATAGACTCATCCTAACATCACAAAATTAATCTCTCTCTCTCTTTCACATCGGATCCTAATGAAAAAAATTGTTGATCCACTCTACAACGTTGATCTGTCTTCCACCTCCTCACACTCTCTTGATCCCTAAAAATCTGAGAATATACTTTGCCTCACCCTCGCAAACATACCTTTCCTCGATGACCAAATGATTTTATCGACCGAAAAGATGAAAGGGGAAAGAAAATTGGGTGTAGCTCATAAACAGGGAATATGTGAAAAATCACAAAACAAGGATAGAATGAAAGAAAGTAGTGGTATAACAACTTTTCAAGAAAATAAGTTGGTTGATACCCTAAGCTCATCTAAAAAGGATTCATCTGTGTTATTATGAAATAGGAGCTATGGAAATATAAGAGTTCATGGAGAAGTATAGAAGGTTGAATCAGAGGAAGAATCCCTCACCATCAAGTAAAGAACTGCATTTCGGATCTTGGTCCTCATGGGCTAAACCGGTGGAAAAAGACGGTGGGTCTTCTTGAGGAAAGAAGGTGGATATAGATGAAGATCTATCCAAGGGAAGGAAAATCATACAGGTAAGAGATATCCTCCCAACTGAAGCTTCCTCCCTAGCTAAAACTCCATAGGATTAGGTTATAACCTCCATGTTAATCACATTCACTCTGAAGTGATTGGTCTCCTCCCTAAACTTATCCCTTTAGAAATTTTAGAAAGTCCAGTTCCAATGATCTATTGTATATGGTTGTAACCAAGGGACTAGAATTGTACTTGTTGACATCAATGAAAAAAAAAAACTATTGCATATGTTACTAATTTGTGTCTAAATTGTATGACATGAATGTTTTCTTGACTTAAACAAGTAAATGCTATTATTTATGTATATGCAATAGCCCAAGTGGCCATGATATGAATATTGCTTAAATATTACTAACCATAATATCAGGATTAACTTTTTAATGATGCCAAAAGGGGGAAGATCGAACTGTGCTAACCAGCTTTATGACTTATATGCTAATATGATTAAATTAAGTTCAAGATAAAGTTGTGAATATTCAGAATAGGTTGAAAAAATTGGTTACTACATGGTATAATGAGCGTAGAAAGACAGAGCGTTTGGCATCATAAAAAGGGGAAATTTGTTGTCATTAGTAGACTGATGATAAACAAGGAAAAAAATGATTAATACCATGAAGAAGACAAAACAGGTCAAGATACATGTGAGAATGCACAAGAATGATTGAACAAAGCTTGACATCTAGTTGAATGTAGCAGAAGCTCCAAATAAAGAGTAATGTCTAAATAAGCAACAATGCAATACATATGGAACTAGTCCAACGACCTGATCTATTGCAAAGAAGTTGTTGCAAGAAATACACATGAATCGAGTTTAGAAACACGTTCCAAATGAGATACAAACAAGTAGACAAGCACAGTCCAAAAGGAGAGAGAATGAGGTGACCTTGCCACAGAGTTGTTCAACGTATAGAATGAATGAATCTATGAATAGAACAACTGAAACAAGCAGCAAAGGGAGAGAAGATGAGAAGAGTAGATGACTCAGGAAGAGGAGCAGTTCATTAAAGAAATAGAACAAATGTATAAAATATATTCTAAATCGAGGAGTCATCAGATGTAGAGGACGAATGATCACAGGTCATCAAAAAGCGAGGGTGAATGATTTAGAAGCGAATACATTGCATGGAGAAGAGCTTAAAGTGATCGTAGCCGAGTTGATCGATTCTGCATGTAGCTATAGGCGGATATATGAAACAGGTCTGATAACATGATCCAGCCAATATCTCAAAAGCAGTTCAAAGGAAGATGCAGAATGAAAGAGATTAGTGGAACAAGTATATGAACATGTTCCAGCTCATACGGATGCATATATTAGAGATGGATGTACTAGGTGGATGAAACACATTCGTGAATATGTTCCAAGCAAATGCTCTAGAAAAAAGGATTTTTAAAAGAATCATGGAAAAGACATGGCAGTCAAGTATGAAAGATTCCTTGCCATATTTGTTAAGATTGGTAAGCCTTCTACAAAGAAAAGAAGCCGACTCAACAAGGCAAGAATCCAAGTACAACCCAAAACATTATTGCGTGTTATGGTCCAACAAGAAAAAATTTTTAACACCGAGGTCTTACCAACAAGAAGTTTGCGCACCCACAAAGAGAGAATTCGGACATTTTGAGTTTAAAAGATATATCCAAGAATATTCAGAATCCAGGGTTGCATCCCTAATGAAAAAAGAAGGATTGAAGGAACTATTTTACTGTCTAATGTTCTCCAGTTCATAAGTCTAGATATCTTGTATTTGGTTATGGTTATCGAGTTGTATATTTATCAGCTTAGTTAGAAGCATCAAAGTAGCTACAAAACATTGTAACTTCAAGTAGGAGTTTACAACTTGAAGATAGCTTGCCAGTCAAAGTTTGGGTAGCAAGGCTAAGGTTAGAAATTAGGTTGCAGAGTTTGTAACTTAATTTGTTATTAGTCACCGTTGTTAGGGAGTTTGCGGTAAATTATGTAGGTTTGTAGGTCGTGGTATTTCTTGCCCTTGTGAGCCGATTGGTTTCCATGTAAAAATTATTATATCCCGTATTTTGTACACTGGGACAATCCGAGTTAACCACGATAAGTTAGGGATAAGACTAGTCCGGGATACGAAGTCGAGACTTTTAACCACGATCTTGTTTTAAGGCATAAGTGCTTATGATTTTGTGGGCATGGAATATTAAAGAAATTTGGGACTCAAAAGTTAATATTAGGAAAATAAATATTTCATGAATTAAAAGGGAGGTGGCCGGCCGCATGGGATGTGGACCATGGCCACATGGAAGCAAATATATGAAGTAAAAGATGACTAAGTCATCACATTCTTCATCCTTAACACTTAGAAATTTCAAGAAGCTTGGAGAGAAGAGAACCAAGCAACCATTCGGCCATGACCATGAAAAATTGAGGTCCAAAAATTGATCACCAAAAAATATTTTCTTCTAGTTTTTCTACCAATTGGAAGGTCCTCTTCAACGTGGAATAGTTGTTGGAACAAACAAAACACTAATTCTTGCAAGAATAAGCCCTAGCTAAGTTGAAGAATCAAGTGAAGAAGGTAAGGTTCAATCTTCCTTTTTATATGTTATGCATGGTTTGTGTACGTTGTGAAGTGTAGAAATAAATGAAATTCATGAAAATATGGATGTTAAGAAGTGTGGTGTGTCTCGTGTACGGGTGTGCGTAGTGGTGTGTTGGAGTGATGAATTAATTGTATTTAGCATGTTTGTGTGTTGTTGTAGTGTGTAGAAATGAGTGAAACTCATGAAATATTGAAGTTGTTGTTGTGGCCGAATATGGGCTGATTTGGTATAGGCATGTTGAACTAATTTTATGTGGTATTCTAGTTGTTGTCGTCATGGATTCTATGATAATAATGAAGGTTTAATGAATCAAGTTGAAGTTGTAATGGTTGTGGGCTGATTTGGAAGTTAATGTGGTTCCTATGTAGATTTTATATTTATGCTAATGGCAATGTTAACAAGTGGATTGTTGGTGTAATTCATGAATTTGGAAGAAGAAAAGGTGTTGAAGGTTGCTCTCGGGTTTGGGTTGGTTTCGGGTGAAATGGAGTTTTGTTTGGGTTGTTGGGAATATTGTGTGAATTGTTTAGAGTGTCCTTGAATATTGTTTGAATGGTTTCGGATTAGTAATTGAACGTGTAAGTGTTGGTGTTAGTTTGGTTATATGCGGTTGAATTGAATATAAGTGAATGTCGTCGCATTATATGAAAGAAGGTTGTTAATGTTAGAATGCGTTTTGAATTAATGATTGATGTTGTTAGAATGTTTGTTGGTATTGTTGTTGATGAATTTGGCCGAGTTGAATTCTCGGGGTTGTTGCATACGGGGAAATGCCGCCCAAATTTCGTAGAATTAAGTGTAGTTGGAATTGAATTCCTAGGTACCTTTAGCTAATGTTTGGTTTGATGACGCTATTGTAGATCTTGGGAAGCCCGAGGCTTAAGTCTGGATTAGCATCGGAAGCGAATGAGGTATGTAAGCCCATTCTTTCTTTCTTTTGGCATGTCTTAGCTACAAGTAAGTTATGACACGAGTCTCGAGGTAACCCATTCCTATGATCCGAGCATGTTTGAGTCTTTATTTGCTTCATGATGTCCACACTCTAATGTAGTCAAATTATGGTCCTATGTTTTGAAAGGTTAAATTTCAAAGGTTGCATAAAAGCTTTGGTTTCAAAAGAGTTTTATGTTAAAAAATGTCTGTAACTTTCATAGATAGAACCGGATCGCTTTGAAATGTTCGTAGAAAGTTTTGTAACGTGTAATGACCTTAACTTTCATGGGCGGGCCCGGATTGGTTGATGCATAGCCGTGGTCCCCGAGATTTTCCGATATATAGTCCTAATGACTTGTTTTTGAAAGAACTTAACATGATTTCTGTTTTAACTCTCGAGCGTCGACTACTTATCTATCCATTGAGTCTATTATGATGATTTATGCGCATATGGTTTCTCACTACTCTACTCGAGCAAAGCTCAATATGTCCTTCACTGAGTCCCGGGCCAAGACACGCATTCGTGCACATTCCATGATATTCACGAGTCCCTCACTAGGGGCGGGACACGCTATATATATATATGATGATGTGATATGGGGATGGCGGCCGATGGCATATGATGATTATATTCACCGAGTCCCTCACTAGAGGGCCGGACACGCTATATGTCACACCCCAACTTTACTAGGGTGTGATGGGCACCCGACCCCATATTCGGAGCCGAGCGAACCCTCGGACTCTTAGTACACACATGTCCTCTTGGAATCATAAGACAAAGTAAAGTAAAATACACAGTAAATTTTTTTTTCAAAATCTTTTCGTCGTTTCTCAAGTAGACGCAGTTTGTAAATAAGAGGGCTCCGTAAAATAAAACACATCAATCCGTGGAACTCTATTTTTTAGGGCCGACACTCTAGACCCACGACTCGTCCGCAAAGTCTCTAACCGTAATCATGGACCGTAGACGTGTATGCCGACTCAACTCCCCAGCGAGTGGAGCTTGCCAACATTGCCGGAACATCTTCTATAATGACTTCTACTCGTCTGGGGGTACCGCGTGGCATGAAACGCGATGAATACGTTACAAGAAGGGCGTCAAGATTTAATAGTGTACCGAGTATGTAAGGCATAGACGGTAACATAGAAAGAGATATGATCATGTGCAACAACAAAGATAGAGAAGTAAAGCACGTCATGTGAGAGAGAGTATCCTATACACATGGAATATATCGAATGTAAAAGTCGTATCGGTACATCGGGATCATATAATGTAAAGTTGTAACTCGAGCATATGAGTAATAACTGCATGGAAAACATAGAATATATCATAGGATAGCGGAGTAACCTGTGCATCTGAGTGCCCCTGGGGCGGATGCCATGCATGCTTATTTGGTCATATCAGGTCATAGTGCCGCACGAGACGGCTCGCCCACATAGCGCCGGAATGCTCCAAAATTGCCATAAATCCCGCGTCCGGGCATCCCGCGTCCGGGATGATAAGCCAGCTGACCAGGTGGCAATGAAACATAGTTTCCTTCCCAATTTCCAAGTATTCAAGTATCCCATCCCCCCAACCCATGTTCATGTTTAGCATGCAAGAGAGCCCAAGGAAATCATGTACTTATCGGAGTGACGTAAGGTCGGAAACCTCCGATCGCATTATGGAATAATCATGGTCGCTTTGTCTCACCTTGAAGGAACAATAATCATAAGGCGAGACTATCAACATAGAACATGTCATAGCATATTTCCAAGTCATAGACATAGCATATCCGACATCATCATTGTCATCATAGAATCATAGTTGTCATAGAATCATAGTCATCATAGAATCATGGCCATCATAGGATCATAGAATCATCCCCATAGAATCATAGACATCCATAGAATCATAGTCATAGTCACCATAGGATCATAGTCGTCATAGGATCATAGACATCATAGATTCATAGTCATCATAGGATTATAGTCGTTGTTTAGGTCATAAAAACTGGCAATATTGTAAAACTTAGTTTTTAAAGAAAAATGTATATTTTGGAAAACACTTGTAAACTTTTAGTAAAGAAAATCATACCTTGGGGTCGAGGGTTTAGTTAAAAACAACTTTTGTTTAGTAGTCGGAAGGATGTCCATAAGTGTTCTTAGCTATAGAATGGAAAATAAGCCCAATAGGACAACATAGAGGAAATTAGGAGTAGTGGGCCCACCTCGAGTCAAATGAGGCGGCGTACATAATTTACGTATAAAACGTTTCGTGACATGACTTATAAGAGTCTTAGGGTATATCGAGTCTTATTTGTGTAAGTTCTAGATGTTTAGACCCTTTTTCCAACATTTCATGAACATTTGATTCAATTTTACCGAATGAATAGTAGTCAATTTCAATCTCGAATTTCTAGGAGAGGAATTATCCTAGGCCCGTATTCAAGCCTATTACATCTAAGACATGCCAAGAAAGAAATGAAGCCTTACATACTTCTTCCGCTCCTTCGCTACTCCAATTCAAGCTCGCAAATCCGCCAAAATCTACAAATGGTCATATTTACCAAACCTTGATTAGTGCATTTAGAGATTGAATTCTTCAACGACGCTTTGGCTACCGAAATTTCGGCAAAGATTTCCTTGTAAATATATCCATGCCACCAAGTTCAACTTGGCCGATTTCAATTAACAACAATCCCTAGAATTCAACCCGCCAAACCAACCACAATACAAACAATTATTCTAACAACACTTCAATTCAACTTCATTTCATTCACCTTCAAATAAGCTACGTGCATCCAAACTCACATTATTGATCGTACGTTCAATTATTAATCCGAAACCGTTCAAACATGATTTAAGAACGTTTTCAAGCAATCCATATAATATTCTAACAACCCATCCATTACACCACAAAACCCGAATCACCTAAGTTCAAGAGAACATCAACAACTCATTTCTTTTCTTCCAAATTCATAAACTATATCAATAATCCATACGTTTACAACATTATTTCCATAAATTCAAGAAATCACATTAACATCATGTTAATTCTCCAAATCAGCCCGCAACACTACAACTTCAACATGAATCATCAAACATTCATTTTACATCATAATATTGATAACAACATCACTAGGACACTAAATAACATTTGTTCATCTCTTCCACACCCAACACCTACCATTCGGCCATCACACTAATCACACACAACTTCATAAATTTTTATCCGTTTCTACACATTACAAGTATGCACACAACCATTCATAATACAACAACCCAACATGCTAAATAAATTAGTTCATCACTTCTACAATATACTACATACACACGGCCACACCATACTATGCCATAACTTCATGAATTTCATGAATTTCTTCATTCTACAACACTCATAATCACCCACAACACATAGAAGAAGGTTAAATTCTTACCTTTCCCTTTCAAGTTTCCTCTTAGTCAAGGTTACGGATTTGGTTCAAGTGAAGGATTTTCTTGCTCCAACAACTCTTTCCATGTTGTAGAGGACCTCCAAATGAGCTAGAATATTAGGAGGGAATAATTTTTCCTCATCAAATTTCCATGGTTAGATTTTTCTTAGCCATGGCCTAAACTTGCCTCTCTTTTCTCTCTTCTTTTTTTTTCATCTTCTTTCTCTTTCTTAAAATATGACCACATATATATATATACATATGTCTTCCACTACTTTTCCCGTCACACCCCAATTTCTCGATAGGTGTGATTTGGCACCACCCCTTAACCTAGGGCCGAGCTGTAACCCGTACCTCATAATACTCATAGCCATACCGGGGCCCACAAGCCTAACATAAGCAGTGTGAAATTTTTTTTTTGAAAAATATACATGCCTTTCATCTTTTCAAATCAAACAAAATCGTAACCATAGCTGGGATCTATAAACACATGAAATTCATAACACAATTTCATACCGATACATCGGCTTACATCAAGCATGTAAACGAACATCTCATACACACCTAATAATCGGTTCCGCAAAGTTCTAACATAACTTCGGATACCATACAACGCATTCCGTCCCAAGAAGACTGAGGAAATGGAGCGCCGCTAATCCAAATCGGAACATCTTTCTCGCAACATCATCTCTCTTTCATCCGTGGGTACCTCGCGCTGCATGAAACGCTGCCGAAGAAAAGGGGTCAAGATGCGAATATGTACCGAGGCATGTGCGTAGAAACAGAAAACGAAATAAGGCGTACCGAACGCAACACAATAGTCCAAATACCAACGTACTTACCTCGACATCCTAGGACATACACACAAACCATACACACATACCGCGGCCGGAACCCAACGTTAATATTATAAATATATTCACACATACATACCGTGACCAGGAACACATACATATATATCCTGTACGATATACATACACGGGCGGTTAATATCCTGAAATAAATATCTCGGGTCAAGTATCCATCGAACGATATATATACACATCGCTGCCATGCTGGATCCCGGTCCAAATATATAACCGTGCAATATCAAGTATCCAGGGACAAAATCACACATACCGTGCACGAAGTATCACGAAAGCAATCAAATACACACGAGCGGAATCGTATAGTCATACGTATATAATTTCTTTTATTACAAACTCAACAAAACAACCAAAACACACCATTTCTTTAAAACCAAGACAATAGTTAAATTAGGTTCTTTTTTCAAACATTATTCGAAAACATATTAATAGCAAACAAACAATTTAATTACCTTCCAAAATCCGATGACCAAATATATTTATTATCATTTAAACCAAGAACAAGTTTTAGGTTTATTGAATTAGTATACAATAGTTACAATCTTTTGAAATCGTTTTTATGTGTCAAAATGTATTATCAAACGTAATAAAGTAGTTAAAATAATTATTTATAGCAATCGGGGTAATAGTCAAAAGTTTTCTTTCAAAATCACACAAGCATACCAAACAGGCGACATTGGGAGATCTCGGGATACGTGGCCCCACCTCGGAGTCGAGCCGAGGGGCGACATAATTTACAAACAATAGGCTCCCTATGACCATCCGGAGAAGTTTCGGAGCGATCCCGATACGTTTACAATAGTTACAAAGGTTTAAGCGTTCCTTTGGTCAAATATAAGGATTATAATTCAATTGCATACTGAATGAATAGTATGCCAAAATCAAACTCGGCTTTCCGAGAGCGGAATTATCCCCGAGGTTCCGATCTTAGCCTAGTAGGGCTAGGACATGCCAAAAGAAAGGAAAGGGCAAGCTTTACATACCTGATGGCGCCTTACGCTCCTTAAATCTCACTCGTTTAGTCCAAAAAGCGCAAATGGTCATTCTTTACCAATTACTATTATGAACTTATATTTCAACTTGGGGTTATTCTTGGCTACCGAAATTCAAGACAAATATTTCCCCTATAATTTTGACACCTCGAGATTCAGCCTGCCCAAAAAAACAATCAACAACAATCCGAGAATGGAACCTCGGCCAAAATAACAACAACCATACCAAAACACATTCCAACATAAGTAATCTTCCTTCACACATATATGTCAACTTTCAATCCAATTGCACATTCGAACCAACATCAAGTTTACATATTCATTCACTAATTTGAGATCATTCAAACATAAACTAAAGCATTTCAAGCTATATATCCAATATTCAACAATTTTCATCAATTTTCATATTTCCAAAATTCTCATTTATGAAACAAAAGCATCCCAACACATTTTCTACTTACTACTTCATCACTAACAACCATAATCCACCCTTTAACAACTTCATTATCTTAATACCATAAAATCACATTAATGTAACATAATTCTCCACATTCCATTTTCATGCAAACTTAACCCATATACCATTTCATTTACATTAATAAGGCAAACAACACAACTAACATACTAAACAAAATAAATCCATTCCTATTCCATTACCTTACATCACAGTGCATAGCATTTATCAACTTCAAACGATTTTCATTCAACTTTCACTTCTAAAACCAAGTCCACATAACCATACTAGAATACAACATAAAATCCAACCTACTTCATTTTATACTCTAGCTCATACACACTACCACATATGCACACACACAAATACCATGCAAACTTCCATAATTTCATGCTTTCTATCCATTTCCACATACTACAACACAATTGAATCCTTGTTTTCACATGAGAAAAAGTTGAATCTTACCTTTTTTCCTTATTCTTTACTAGTCCCAAATGCGAAAACGACGAAACGAGCGATTTATCTTCCGGTTCAACTATACCACGCTTGAGGGACCACTTGAATTAGTAGGAATACAACAAGAAAATAATTTTTTGGGAACAAAATTTGAGGAGACAAAAATTGAGGACCATGGCCGAATGGCCATGGTTGTTGTTCTCCATCTTCCTTTCTTTCTTTTTCTTGAAGATTCAGAGAAACAAATGGCCCCTTGTTTATTTTATTTGCAAACTTTGGCCCCTTTCCTACGGGCTTGGCCCATTTCTTCCTTTTTTTTTTTTTTCATGCCATGGCCGGTTGGGCCTCCCACTTTAGGCTAGGCTTGTTTGTTGTTTTTTTTTTTGATTTTCCAAGCCCAATTATTTAGCCCACTTAATTGAGCAATTCTTGAATCCATTTTTTTGTAATCCCAATTTTGCCCTTAGCCTCTTTTCCAATATTTCCGCATCCAACTTTTCATAACCAACTTATGAACCAAACAATACCAATTCTTCGTTGTCCTTAACTTGACACAATTATCCCAAAACTATCCGAACGCGCAAAATACGGGGTGTAACATCTTTCCCCCTTTAGAACATTCGTCCCGAATGTTCAACTAATCGTATAGGGTCTGAAGATCTTAATTTAAACTTTTTCTTTTTTTGTAATTCTCTTACTCGACTATAACATTCAGCACATTTTCTCGGTCGTCCCTTAATCTCTAACTCAAACCCTTCCTCACTCTTGTCTTACACATACTAGTACTTCTTCCGTGATATCGGCTACTCGCGTAGTCAAATCTTACCATTCGGTGGACACGACCTTTCAAGTAGAATTACGAGTCCACGTCTCATCCTCCTTTCTTTATTAGAAAAATTTTGCAGAGTTTCCTCTGCGATTCTCCTATCTCAAAACACTCGTACACAAGAAATACCAACAATGCCTCAATAGGGCCAAAACACATACACGCGGTCACATCGTATCGCGGCCACACGGCTCGGGGATCATAACCGTACCCAAAATAACAAACATACCTCGTATGCCCAACTCAAACCGCCCCTCGTATAATACTTTGTTGTTTACTTTCCTCCCTTTAGGCTTCAACTCGTACTTCGATCGCAACTTCAATATCTTTGCAACATACATCTTCGTACCGGGCACGAGCCCGCATACTTCGTGACTTCCAACATCATCAATCGTTAGACTTCTTCGTCGATATCATTCTTCAGGCATCGCAATCACAAATCGGCCGAGGAGTCCCATCTCCGATAACGACTTGGCTCTATGGCACGATCTAAGATGAAAAAGATGACATCCTAAATGCCTCGTAGCCTCCCGTTTATAAATGTGGTGCGCAACACACCGATAAACAAGACTCTACTTTCGGACACGACCTCGTGACATTAACCGAGGACTGGAATCGCTCGATACCACTTTGTCCCACCTCCGTAATCGTTCGATAGGGTGTTAATTGGGCACCCAAACACAATCTCAAATCCGAGTCGCAACGTATGGCTTATCTCATAAATATCAAATCACGGGCCTCAAAGCATTATATCTAAGCACGTCTGAAATTTTTTTTCAAACACATCCGAATATATATTCAAAGCCTAAAAGATCCGTATCAAATGGCGCATCGGCCCAAAACATATACAAATGCAAGCCGACGAGGTCGCATACCGATGGGATCGCCTTAACATATATCATACAAACAACATCTCATAACCCACACATGACCACGTACAAAGTCGTACTAATCATAACTTCGTGGCCCCGTCGCATTCTCGAACAACATATACAAATGTATCGAACGAATATATACCAAAATATGGCTCCCAATCCAGCCGGAACATCTTCAGTGGCTAACATCATTAAACCGCGGATCACCAACCGTGCGTCCGTACTGCGGCGGTATGAAACGCAGCCCCCGAAGAAAGGGGGTCAAGATTTAAATATGTACCGAGTATGTAAAACGTAAAATGTAGTATACAACCGAGTCGTAATCGAAATAGAGAGCGTGCACCGAACGCGAACACATTTCCAAATTATCAAAATGTTACTTACCTCTGACATCCTAAATCATGCACAAACCAGTATACACATACCGCGGCCGCCCACGTTAATGTTATAACTATATAAATATACGCGTACAATACATACATATCCCCGTACACATATCATACACAAGATATCGCCACACACAGATAACACCAAATATCCAATGGGATATCACACATACACATGCGAGGAGCTCTCAGCCGGAACATAAACACAAAAGATAACACCGGTATATCATAATGCGCACGATCACACATGTAAATCGGCCCGGGACTCGCGAAAGAGGTAATCAAGCAATACACACGAGCGAATCGTATAGTCATACGTATATAATTTCCTTTATTACAAACTCAACAAAACAAATCCAAACACACCATTTCCTTAAAAACCAAGACAATAGTTAAATTAGGTTCTTTTTTCAAACATTATTCGAAAAACATATTTATAGCAAACAAACAATTTAATTACCTTCCAAAATCCGATGACCAAATATATTTATTATCATTAGTAAGTAGTTAAACAAGTTTCGAGTTTATTGGAATTAGTATACAATAGTTACAATTTTCTCAAATCGTTCTTATGTGTCAAAATGTATTATCAAACGTAATAAAGTAATTAAAATAATTATTTATAGCAATCGGGGCAATAGTCAAAAGTTTTCCTTTCAAAATCACACAAGCATACCAAACAGGCGACATTGGGAGATCTCTGGATACGTGGGCCCCACCTCCGGTCGAGCCGAGGTGGACATAATTTACAAACAATAGGCTCCCTACAGCCATCCATAGAAGTTTCGGAGCGATCCAGATACGTTTACAATAGTTACAAAGGTTTAAGCGTTCCTTTGGTCAAATATAAGGATTATAATTCAATCACTACTGAACGAATAGTATGCAAAATCAAACTCGGCTTTCCGAGAGCGGAATTATCCCCGAGGTTCCGATCTTAGCCTAGTAGGGCTAGGACATGCCAAAAGAAGGAAAGGGCAAGCTTTACATACCTGGATGGCGGCTTACGCTCCTTAAATCTCAATTCCCGTTTCGTCCAAAAACTGCAAATGGTCATTCTTACCAATTACTATTCATGCAAGCTTATATTTCAACTTGTTATTCTTGGCTACCGAAATTCGGCAAAAGACTTCCCCTATAATTATGACACCTCCGAGATTCAACTCGGCTCAAAACAATCAACAACAATCCGAGAATGGAACTCGCCAAAATAACAACAACCATACCAAAACACATTCCAACATAAGTAATCTTCCTTACTGCATAGTATGTCAACTTTCAATCCAATTGCGCACATTCGAACCAACATCAACGTTTACATATTCATTCACTAATTTGAGATCATTCAAACATAAACTAAGAGCATTTCAAGCTATATATCCAATATTCAACAATTTCATCAATTTTCATATTCCATCCAAAATTCTCATATATGAAACAAAAGCATCCCAACACATTTTCTACTTACTACTTCATCACTAACAACCATAATCCACCCTTTAACAACTTCATTATCTTAATACCATAAAATCACATTAATGTAACATAATTCTCCACATTCCATTTTCATGCAAACTTAACCCATATACCCTTCATTTACATTAATAAGGGCACAACAACACAACTAACATACTAAACAAAATAAATCCATTCCTATTCCATTACCTTACATCACACGGCCCCATGGCATTTATCAACTTCAAACGATTTTCATTCAACTTTCACTTCTAAAACCAAGTCCACAATAACCATACTAGAATACAACATAAAATCCAACCTACTTCATTTATACTCTAGCTCATACACACGGCCACATATGCACACACACAAATACCATGCAAACTTCCATAATTTCATGCTTTCTATCCATTTCCACATACTACAACACAATTGAATCCTTCATAACACATGAGAAAGGATTGAATCTTACCTTTTTCCTTCAACTTCTTTACTAGTCCCAAATGCGAAAACGACGAAACGAACGATTTATCTTCCGAACCAACTATACCACGTTGTAGAGGACCCTTGAATTAGTAGGAATACAACAAGAAAATAATTTTGGGAACAAAATTTGAGGAGACAAAAATTGAGGACCATGGCCGAATGGCCATGGTTGTTGTTCTCCATCTTCCTTTCTTTCTTTTTCTTGAAGATTCTAGAGAAACAAATGGCCCCTTGTTTATTTTATTTGCAAACTTTGGCCCTTCATGGGCTTGGCCCATTTCTTCCTTTTTTTTTTTTCATGCCATGGCCGGTCGGGCCTCCCACTTGGGCTAGGCTTGTTTGTTGTTTTTTTTTTTTGATTTTCCAAGCCCAATTATTTAGCCCACTTAATGAGCAATTCTGAATCCATTTTTTTGTAATCCCAATTTTGCCCTTAGCCTCTTTTCCAATATTTCCGCATCCAACTTTTCATAACCAACTTATGAACCAAACAATACCAATTCGTTGCGTTGTCCTTAACTTGACACAATTATCCCAAACTATCCGAACGCGCAAAATACGGGGTGTAACATTTTCATAATTATGTTTAGGTCCCTCAAGTATGTTCACTTGTCCCTCTTGTTCCCTCTAGAATTTTTCTTTCATTTCCAGGATTTTTCTTTCTTTTCGACTTTTCACTTGGTCAAAGAAGACCAAGGGTCTTTCCTTTTACACTTTAGTCCACCTATTTACACTTTGTCTCTTCACTTATGAAATGGTCACATGTTCCTTTCTCCATTTCTAGAGAATTTCTTCCATTTTCTTGAATACTTGTGAAGTTACTTCACTTTACCTTAGCCTTCCATAATATTTCCATGAACCCTTTTCCGAATTTTCCTTTACCCTTAACCCTTCTCATTATTTCCATACTACCAACGTCCATAAATAATGCCTATAACCTACTAATGCATTA
>NW_026715884.1:0-33531 GCF_029784015.1 Lycium ferocissimum | reverse complement strand
CTAACAAGCTAAAAAAAATTTAAAATTTCCCTTCTCTTCCCCATTTACAGGCTCACGAAGCATACATCCCATGCACACACACGCCATGCATTCTGCATACCAAATTCCATAATTCTCATTCAATTCTAATCATTATAACATTTGTACTTGTTCCGCTAACACAAAAGAATAGAAATCTTACCTTTTCTTTCAAAAACTTCACTTGCCGCGAACGTTGTTCTTTCACTTAACTAATTATGCCACGTTGGAGAGCGTCTTGAACTTATCAAATATTCAAGAAGAACAAGATTTTTGGATGGAACTTGAAGAACTTGAATTTTTTTTTTCTTTCCTTAAAGAGACGTAGGAATGCTCCTTAAGCTCTCTCTTTGGTTTTGTTTTGATTTTTCTTCTTCTTGAATGTTCTAAGGATAGATATATATAATGGCCTCTCTTAATTAATTAGCCACATGATCAATTAAAAAGGGCTTGGGCCAAGGCACATGGCCGGCCACCCTGAGCAATTTAGGCCTCATTTTCTTCTTATTTTTGAGCCCAATTTATTGTAAATCTTATTTGAAATTTCCGAAACTAATTTTCAAAATTCCAATTTCGCCCTTGCCTTCCCTCCGTTGTCTCCACATCAATATTTCTCATAAATGTCACACACCTTAACTAAAATCAAAATATTACCTTATGACATACAAGTCACAATTATTTCAAAATTTCCGAATATGCAAAAACACGGGATGTAACAATATGTCTACAGACCTCTAAGAATAATGACAAAATCATATGACGGGACAGGGCCCCGCCGTGCCTGTGAATAAACATATACATATACGCAATAACAGAATCTGGGCCAAAACATTGGCTCCCGAACAAGAGAGCACTCCAAAACAGCTGAACAGTAATCCTAAGCTGGTGGATTATCCAAGTAAGTACCTCTACCTGCGCGGCATGAAACGCAACCCCGGATGAAAGGGGGTCAGTACGGAATATGTATTGAGTATGCAAAGCATGAAATATAGTAAGCAAGATCATAGTTGAAGCCAGAAGTACAGAAAGTAAATGCAATATCCAAAAATATCAACATGCTTACTCATAAAAACACAAATCATGCATGGGCTCTTAGAGCCCCATGGTCGCCCGCTGTGGGTGGCGCCATAACACATCATACTCCGAAGATTTCATATCTTTGAACCCCCGAACATATCCGCATATCACATAGCACATCATAACGCCTGACATCATCGCCCAACACCAAATATGCTCGGTACCGGCCCCAAAGCGAGGCTCGGCGGGGCCGGCACAAATCATACTACGGGAATATATCATAGTGCGCACGAAAAGTAGCGCGCCGGGACTCGGTGAAGGATGTAAATACAAAATGCACGAGCGAGGAGAAGTGAGTAACCATATGCAATTTAAAAACATTTTCAAAAGACTACGATAGAATAATCAAATGAGCGTCATTTAAAAACCAAGGCGATAGTCAAATCAAGGGATTCTTCGAGTGTCGTTAGAACATATCAAATAGAACTTTAGGACTCTGCTCGATACGTATCAAACCATATGAAATAACTTACGGAAATTAGGGGCATAATCGTCTTTACACTCTCGATAGAGAAGTAGGTAGTCAACGTCCGAAGTTTAAGACGATAGTTGCACTAAATCCTTTCAAAAGTCGCTAGTATTATAAAAGGGAAAGTCTCGGTGCCCACGGACGAGTATCAAACCAATCCGAGTCCATCGATTAAAGTTGGAGACCTTATTTATTCTAGAATCTCCTACGACGTTTAAAGCGTCCAGGAACTCGTCTATGAACGTTACGGTCGTTCGTAGTTTTGGAATCCTTTGAAAAACAACATTCTTTATGCAACATTTGAAATCCAAGTTTGTACAAAAGACTTAAAAAGCCATAATTTGACCATATTAAGAACGTTAACATCAAGAAGTGAATAAGAATCGTATACGTGCTCGGATCTTAAGAATGGAGTTACCCCGAGACTCATATCATGGCCTAATTACAACTAAGACATGCCAAAGAAAGAAAGGTAAGCCATACCTCGTCCGTCTCTAAGCTCATCCAAACTTAAGCCTCGGCTTCCCAAAATCTACAACAACGTCGTTAGACGCAAACATTAGTCGTAAGCTCTTAGAAATCAATTCTAAGCTAGCACTCCATTTGACGAATTTTGGGCAGCATTTCCCCTAAATTCAACATCCCCGAGATTTCAACTAGGCTAAATCTTCAACAACAATACCAACAACCATTCTAACAACATCAACAATTAATTCAAAATGCCTTCTACCATCAATAACTCTTTTCTACATATTTCGACGACATTCCATTTTCATTCAAATTAACCACACACTCTCAATCCAACACTAATGCACACACATTCAAATACTAATCCAAAATTACTCAAACAAGATTCAAGAACACGTCAAACAATTTACACAATTTCCAAACGGCCCAACCAAGGGGCAATGCCACCCGAAACCTTCCAATTCCCATAGGGACAACAACAATACATTTCTTTCTTCCAAATTCATAAACTACACCAACATTCCACACATTAACAACTTTAACCACAATAATACAAAAACTATATTAAAATTACATTATCTTCTCCAACAACCTACAAACAATTCCAACTTCCATTTAAATCATTAAACCATCATTTTCATTATGAAATCCATGCAACAATAACCAAAAACACTAAATAAAATTTGTTCACCACATCCTACAAAACACCACATATACACGGCCACACATTAACCTCCACATTTTCATGAATTTCATCCATTTCCACTTACTACAACATGCACAACCCTTCATAACACATGAAAAGAGAATTATAACTTACCTTCTTCACTTAGTTCTTCAACATGGCTTGAGTTGAGAATTGTAAAGATGAATGGTTTGCTTGCTATAACAATTAATCCATGTTGTTTAGCACCTTCCAATTAGTGGAAAAGCTAGAAGAAATAAATTTCCTCTTCATGGCCGAATATGGCCTTCATTTTTTTCTCCATGTTTCTTCAACTTTCTAGAGAATGAAAAATGATGAAGATGATCTAATTGTCATCTTTTAGTAGCATATATTACTAACACATGTGGCCTTATGGCCCACATCTCTTGGCCGGCCACTTTAGCCCCCTCAAGAATTAATTTTTGTCACTTCTGGTCCCTATAATTGTAAAGTAATCACATGCACTCTTCATAGCTTGACTAGTCAAATTTGGCCAACCAAGGGTGGGTCCCACACCATGCCACACGGCCAAACTTGGCCATTTCATGAAAATTTAATAACTTTCCGTAATTCACTTTTCACCCCAAATTTTCCTTAATATTCCATGCCTATGAAATCATAAGCAACTTATGCCTTAAAATAAAATCGGGCGTCAAAAATCTCAACTTCGTATCTCGGAATAGTCTTGTCCCTAACTTCTCGTGGTTATCTCGGATTGTCCCAATGTACAAAATACGGGATATAACAAGAAACTTGGAGAAATATGGAGAAAGAAAAGAGAAGCATGTTCGGCCATGGCTGGCCGAATAGGTGTTCATGAAAATTGATCAAGAAAAATAATTTTCTTCTAGCTTTTCTACCAATTGGAAGGTTGTAATTAACGTGGAGTGGTTGTTGGAGCAAGCAAAGCACCTATTCTTGCAAGGCTCAATCCTAGCCGAGTGAAGAACTAAGTGGAAAAGGTAAGGTTCAATCTCCTTTTGTATTACATGTGTTATGATGATTTGTGCATGTTGTAATTGTGGAAATGGATGAAATTCATGAAAGTATGTGTGTTGATGTGTGGCCGTGTAGTGGGCTGTTTTGGTAGGATAAGAGGAACAAATTCTATTTAGTATTTTGGTTGTTGTTGTTGTGAATTCTATGATGTAAAATGAAGGTTTAATGATCCAAGTTGAAGTTATGATCGTGTGGGCTGATTTGGAAGATAATGTGATTTTAATATAGTTTCTTGAATTTATGAGAATGGTGTTGTTAAAGTGTGGTTTGTTGGTGTAGTTTGTGAATTTTGAAGAAAGAAATGTGTTGTTGTGGTTCCTATGGAAGTTGGAAGGTTTCGGTGGCTTTGTATGTTGGTTGGGTTGTTTTGATCATTGTGCGGACTCTCTGAAATGTTCTTGAATCTTGTTTGAATGATCTCGGATTAGTACTTGAACTTGTGAGCGTTGATGTTAGCTTGAAAGTATGTAGTTGAATTGAATGTAACTGAATGTCGTCGAATTATGTAGAAAGGAGTTATTAATGTTAGAATGCGTTTGAAATTGATTGTTGATGTTGTTAATATAGTTGTTGGTGTTGTTGTTGATGATTTGGCCGAGTTGAATTCTCGGGGTTGTTGAAATTACAGGAGAAATGCTGCCCGAATTTCTATAAATAAAGCGATAGCTTGGAACTGAATTCTTAAGTGCTTACGGCTAATGTTAGTGCTTAATGATGTTGTTGTAGATCTTGGGAAGCCCTAGACTTAAGTTTGGATTAGTTTAGGAAGCGGACGAGGTATGTAAAGCCTAACCTTTCTTTCTTTTGGCATGTCTTAGTTGTAAGTAGGCTATGATACGTGCCTTGGGGTAACTCCATTCTTAAGTTCCGAGCAGGCTTACGATTCTTATTTGTTTCTTGATATTGGCATCTTTAATATAGTCGAGCTATAGTCTTCATGTCTTTTGTATGGTTGGATTTCAAATGTTGCATAAGGAATTTTTGTTCATAAAAGATTCTATGTCTAAGAATGGCCGTAACTTTCATAAACAGAACCGGATTGCTTTGATGTGCTCGCAAATGATTTTATAACAAATAATGTCTCTAACTTTCATAGGCAGGCTCGGATTGGTTTGATACTTGTCCGTGGGCCCCCGAGACTTTTCTATGTTTGGTTCTGACGACTTTCTGGAAGGACTTAATGTGACTATCGTCTTAACCCCCGAGTATGATTACTTACTTATCTGTTGGGTCTGCAATGATGTCTTATATGCATATGGTTACCCACGATTACTGTGCGTATGATTGTTACATCTTTCGCCGAGTCAACCGGTAGGTTACGTATCGTCTTATGCTATATTACATGTATGATGTGTTTTCCGAAGTATGATGTGATACGAAGTATGATGTGTTACGAAGTATGATGTGATACGAAGTATGATGTGTTACGAAGTATGATGTGATACGGAGCATGATGTGTTCGGAGATATGCAATATTCCGAAGTATGATGTGTTGTGGCGCAAAGATCGGTGGCGACCACGTTACGTCCCGGTCCCATTACGGACCGCCCATACGTGATATATGATAAGATAATGTGATGACATGATGGCACGATGACATGATGATATGATGATTTTATTTACCGCGTCCCTCGGCTGGAGGGGGCGGGGCACGATATATGTATATGCGTCGACGATTTTACTTACCGCGTCCCTCACTGTAGAGGGGCGGGGCACGTTATGTCTATGCATATGCACAAGATGATTTTATAATTATGTTTCTCCGTTCCATAATGAATTTTACATGAAATTGACACGCATGATTTATGTTTCAAAGGCAAGTCTTACGATTTTCTGTACTCCTTATTTCAGTACGATCTTGTTTATCCGTATTTCATGCTTTACATACTCGGTACATGATCCCGACCCCTTTCTTCGGGGGAATGCGGCATAACGTGAGGTGTACACGGATGAGTAGAAGATGTTCCAATGAATAGGCGAGCTCCATTACCTTCCCGGAGTGCAGCCGAGTCGGAGGCGTTTATGTTGTGACATCCTCGAGTTATGTTAGAGACTTTGCGTTATCATATATAACATGTCTTTGTAAGCCGGCTATGTAAGCCGATGTATCATTATGCACTATATTACGACATTTCATATGATTGCGATTTTATTTGCCTTAAAATGAAAAGCGTGTTGTTCTTGAAAAGCTTTTGTTATGCATTCTTGTCATGGTTTCTCCCAAGATAATTGAAAGATAACGAGTAATTCGTATCGGCCCTAAGTAAGGGTCGGTGTTACACCTTGAACATTTCCCTTAAGCGTACGGTGATAAACTAATGAGGGTACGATGTATATGAGGTTTGGACAAGTAAGAACTAGTATGCGATGATGCTAATTAAGAATTTCAAAGGCATTAGACTTGAGGAAAGAAAGTTGTTAAGAGAAGCGAGACTTAAGTTAGTGTATCGGACGAGAATTATGAGCATTGAGTTAATGATGTCCTAATGATGTCCCAAGAAAGAGTTATAACGTCCCTTCGAATGATATGGAAGTGTTGAACAAGTGTTAAGAAGGTTCCATAAGGATCGGAGATCAAACGAGTCGACGAAACAAAACTCGAAGAACTGGGCAAACATACGGCCAGACATACTGGCCGTATAAAATCTACTGGCCGTATGTCCAGCCGTAGATTTGACCCGAGAAATAGCACGAGGCTCGGACCAATTATACGGTCCAACATACGGTCAAGATGTTTTATACGGACCGTATGTTGGTCCGTATGTTTCCGTCGGCGAATTCCATTTTATATAAGGGACCTTTCTCCTTTTCATTTTTCATTTTCCCTTCATTCCTCCACAACACAAGAAGCCTCTAGAGTGTTCCAAACATTTCATCCATGAGAAAACCATAGAAATCTAAGATCAACAACAAGAAATCAAGAGAATCAAGTGAAGGAAACCCATTAAAAGTCATCCAAGTCAAGAAATCCAAGGAGAGATGAACTAGGGTTTTGGTGCTAAGGGTGAATCACCACTCCAAGCTTGTTCCTCTATTGTTTAAGGTATGTTTTATGACCCTTACATGCTATTTGAAGTATTTTTAAGTTGAGATTCATGGATTGTAGAAGAGCACCACAAATGGGTCATTAAATGGATGAATATTGTCATTAGTGATTAGTAGTGAATTGAATCATGGAAATGAATATGTTGAGGATATAAATGTGTTATAAATGACCTATAGAACATGAAATGAGTATTGGATACGAAAGAATGCGACGATGGATTTTTAGTCATAATTATGGGAAATTGAGGTGAATTATGAAATGCGAATCATATGAATGAATGACGATTGTTGTTAGCGATATTGTGATGATTATTATGAATGTTGGGAGTTGATATGAAATATGGCGGAAAGTAGTATAAACAAAGGAGATGCTGCCCAAATTTCTATAGCTTTAGAGAACATGTTTTCCCGATTATATAGCTAATGTCGATACGAATTCCATTGAAGGTATACGAGTGCATTTAAAAGAGCAAGCGAGCAATAGAATAGTAAAGCGACAAAGGTATGTGAGGCTAGTCCTTTCTTTCCAAGGCATGAGTCATATGACATGAATTTCCTCCTTTATTATGAATGTTCCTATCTCTAAGAAAGTAAAGATCCTCATTCATGAATAGCTATACGAGATAAGACATACGATGACTATGATAGTAAGCTAAAGTCTAGAAATACTATAGCCTTTGACATGATGCTCCTAAGAAGCTAATGATGCTATATATATGTAATCAAATGGTATTGATCATTATGTCCACTCACCTCATGCTTGTTCCTTCGAGGTGAGGCAGAATACGTATGAATGTTCCATAGTGACATCGGGGTCCACGACCTTACGTCACCCCGATAGAGTATGATATCTAGGAGTCCCTATGAAGCATTATGATAAGCATATGATGATGAGCATACTATGAAGCATTATGATAAGCATATGATGATGAGCATATGATGATGAGCATACTATGAAGCATTATGATAAGCATATGATGATGAGCATACTATGAAGCATTATGATAAGAATATGATGATGAGTATACTATGAAGCATTATGATAAGCATGTCATGAAAAGCATTATGATAAGCATGTCATGAAAAGCATTATGATAAGTTATGACAAAGACATGATATGAAGCTACCCAAAATCCATTGATGTGATTAGTACATACACTCACCTTATGTTTGTTCCTTCAAGGTGAGGCAGAATGCCCGCAAGTGCTCCATAATGCAATCGGGTCACCCCGATAAAGTATAAGTATCTATGAATCTCTATGCATGTATTTCTATAAGTATTCTATCATGAGTATATTATAATGAGCATATAATGAGCATGTTATAATGAGCATATAATGAGCATGTTGTAATGAGGATATGATGATATCACACCGCGCCTATACGGCGGGCGGTATACACCATGGCCGCGAAATGGCATGGGCGGCGCCACTAGTGGACGACATGAGATGGTAACCCGGACGCGGGAGGCACGGACGGGGCTAATATTATTGATTGTCACACCGCACCTATACGGTCGGGCGACTTTATACCACCGCACCCAAATGGTCGGGGCGGCATACACTTATGCATACACGACATGATGATGTTTATGAGAGTAAGCCATACGCACTATTTCTTTTATGATACGGTCGGTACGGGTTGCTCCTCATTTGATGTCTCCCCTATTTCATTGATGTTCTATTATTGTTTATGCCTTACATACTCGGTACAATATTCGTACTGACGTCCTTTTTCTTTGGACGCTGTGTTCATGCCCACAGGTAGACAGGGAGACGTTGCAGATCCATAGGAGCTATCAGCAGATATACCGGAGCCCTCCCTTATTCCGGAGGTGCTATTTTGAGGCAGTCTTTTGTGTATATAAATTTTGGGCACGACGGGGTCCTGTCCCGTCCATATGTCTAGTACTCCAGTAGAGGCTCGTAGATACGCAGTGTGGGTAGTCTGGTCCCATGGCTTGTATGTATATGTATATATATATATATATTATTTTGATAGCCGAAGGGCTTATGTTTATAAAGGCTAATGTATTTCAGAAAATGACGCTTTATATGATTATGAGCATATAGTATGAATAATAGCGGATAAGCGGGTAAGTGAGTGGTGTTCGGTGGTTAGCCCCGGATGCCGTCGCGGCCGTAGCTCGGGTCGTGACGGTGGTATCGAGTAGTTCGGTCCTAGGAAGTGTCTACGAGCCGTGTCTAGTGAGTCTTGTTTATGGTGTGTTGCGCGCCACGCTAATAAACAAGAGGCTACGAGCATTTTGGAAAAATGACCATCTTTCTTCTTATGAGATCGTGCGATAGAGCCAAGTTATAAGATTTTTCCCTCCCTAATGGTGCGTTTATGATTTCAGTAAAGTCGATGAAAGGAAAAGCTACTACAACCCAGAAGGGCAAGGCGGTGATTGCGAAGGGCGGGCGGGGCCATCTATGGATGTGGGGGAGAGTGAGCCCCAAGACAAGGCCCTATCTCGTATTCCGCGTACCCTGACCACTTTAGAGGATCAGAGGGAAGCCCCAATTTTAGCTCCCGCACCTCCAGTCCCTCCTCCAGAGGCTTCGGGCCAAGAGATGAGACAGGCCATCCTTCTATTGACTCAGTTAGTAGCCGCTCAAGCTCAGCGGCAGGATGTGGGCCATGGTAACAGGGGTCGTGAGCTTGATCATGAGTTTGGGGGTGCTCCGAGACAAAGAATTCTCCGTGCACTCGGTTCGTTCACCGACTAGCGCTCCTCCACGCTTTTCGGGACCCGGAGGTGATGGATATTCTAGGCCGTCCCGAGTCTCGTAGTTCCCATTCTCGGGTTAGGGGTGTTTCGAGGCCGAATGAGATCGCCCGTACCGCGATGTAGTCAATGTAGGAGGTTACATTGGGGACCGTGCCGTTTGGGTTCGGATGTTTGTTATGTCTGTGGCAAGCCAGGCCATGTTATGAGAGAGTGCCGATTTCGAGGCGGTAGGCGTGCGGTTCAGTCCACGGGATGCGGCCGGTTCTTTGTCATCCATGCGCCCTCCGGGCAAGACTCTCGGACACCCATCCGGGGTAGGGGCGGAGGGAGAGCCCTTGTTCGAGCGGATCCCGGCGTCATACTTATGCGTTAGTCCGGGCGCAGATCTTGAGTATCCCTCCGATACGGGACCCGGTATATTTTCATTAATCTCTTATGGTATATATATATATGTCGATTGATTCGGGTCCTACGCCGTCATATATTACTCCCGGTGTGATGATTGTGCTAAGGTGAGAAATTTGAGCCAACCCAACAATTTGAGATGACAATAATTGCTAGTTGGTGACGATTAGAATCGTGATCTACAAGCAAAGTTAATCGGAGGTGCATGTCATTTAATAATATGTGCATGAATAGACAAAGTGAAATCCTAGACCGAGTGTGCGGCACAACTTATGAGACAAGATTTATATCCTTTAATGGTGAGTGATCTTATGTTGTTGAGTGGCATCCCGACACATGTCCTATTAAGGCATGGGATATTTTTTTTATTGGACTATGAGTAGGTTTAGGATTGTTATGTTTACAAGAGAAACCCCGCCTAAATTTTTCCTTGAATTCAAAAAGAAATGGCGGGAACCATAGATACAATTATCGTGAAGAGGAGAGAAGGCCGGTAAACGAGCGATCGAGAGCGGGTTAAAGGTGATGTATTCTAAAGGACAAGGTGGTATAAGGAAATGATCCCATGTGAGGGGGATAAGGATCGATTATGAAAAGGGAAGTAATAAGATAAAGTTGAGGAAGAAAGAATGTAGAGGAATGAGTATGGATATAGAAGAAGAGAGATATGCGAAGTACGTGCGCTTAAGAAATAGTATGAGGGAAGGAAAACGTATTGCTACGAATATTTTCCATTAAGACGAACGAGTAAAGTGTGTACGAGAATGAGAGAGAAAGATGTGGCCATGAACTACGAGTTTACCGTACAATGACGAGCGATAAAGTAAGGGAAATAACAAATACGACATCATTATGATGGGTTTCGGAATCAATGTTGAATGCGACACAAAAGTAACGAGTATGAGGCAAGAAGTGGTGTTAGTGGTATAGAGGTTTGGACCCTTGAAAACAAAGAAAAACGAAATGGCGGGTTTTAGGAAAATGCATTTGCGATTACTATTAAGATTATAGGAAAGAGAGGAATAACGTGAAACGGCAGAAAGAGGGAAGGACGATGTTATGAATAAATTTGGCGTATGGAAGAAAGGTAAGTGACAGAGGCATACTACCATTATGGACATTCCCACGGGACGAAGGCTGTTAATTGGAGCGAATCTAGACATAGACTCATAACTATCAAACGAGCTAAGTGAAATACGCCCTTGCTCGGGTTGCTATGCCTGCTGTATCATTGATTACGAAATTATAAGAAGAACATGTTCAGATTACAGAAAAGCTAGCCTATGAAGAAGTACCTATTGCCATATTAGACAGGAAAGTACGAAAGCTACGAAATAAAGAACTAGTTTCAGTTAAAGTCTTATGGCGAAATAACAATCGAGAAGAGGTAAGACACGAATATGTTAAGCCCCACACATAGATTATCACAGCTATGAGTCATGGGAAACGGCATGAATAAGACGTAGTGTAGTAAGAGGTATACGGGTTAAGGATTTGAAGGCAAGGCTATGAATTTAAAAATAGTATGGGCAAAACCCAAAAAAAAAAAAGGGGGCGGGGAGCGAGGAAAAAGGAACGCAAGTGTGGAAAGTTAACGATAGACCCTAAGACGTGTCAAACAGATGTGATAAGCAATGATAGTAACGGTGTTAAGAAATGCTTATGATCTTATATGTATATGTGCCTATATATGACTATTATGGAAACCCCGAGCCTGTATGACCGGGTAGAGTACGATATACGCGTATGAATATGTATACACGATGATGAGCACGCACCACTATAGTTAGGTACGGATGACCCTGGGCCTTGGCCGGGCCAAGTATGTGAAGTACCGACTCTTCATAGTCGGGTATGTTATGTAAATGTTATATGAATGCTATGTATACGAAATCAACATGAGTACGAATATGTTAAGCATGTGTGATATATATGATATGTGAACGATACGAATCTGAGTACAAATGTGTTACGAATATAGAAATGCGATGAATATGAGTATGTAAATGAATGTGATCATGAATAGAGATATGGCTATGAACACAAATATGTGTAAGGATGTGGATATACGTATGTGTATAGGTGTATACGCACATGAGTCAACCAAAGAGCGGTGATGTGATTTGCAAGCAATTATACTTCGCTAAGGAAACCCGGTTGCAAACCATGTAAGATTTTATGTCATTATGGGGTAAGAAAGGGGAATGCATTAAATGAAGTGTAATAATTAGAGTATCCGAACACCCCTATTTCCATCATTACTCAGATATTATGTCCCCTATTTTTGAAACAAAATATTGGACCCCACGAGATAATGCGCACTTATTTTAGCCCCTAGAAGAGCTATATGAGGGAACACGGATGATAAGGTATGTATGCTTTTCTTTTATGCGTATATGGGTCGTGTATGGCCAATCTACATTGTTATTGTGTTGTAGCCCCGTGAGGCAATGATATTATGGGTTGTTGTGACAGGGTGATATCGCCATATTACGGGAAACTCGGCGAAATTTTTCTAGAAATCCCGATGATTTAACATTCGAGGACGAATGTTCCAAAAAGGGGGAAGAATGTTACACCTTGAAAATTTCCCCCTTAAGCGTACGGCGAATAGACTAATGAGGGGTACATGATGTAAACGAGGTTTGGACAAGTAAGAGATAGTAATTGATGGTCCTAATTAAGATTTCAAAGGCATTAGATTGAGGAAAGAAAAGTGTTAAAGAGAAGCGAGTTTAAGTTAGAGTATCGGGTAGAATTACGAGCATTGAGTTAATGATGTCCTAATGATGTCCCAAGAAAGAGTTATAACGTCCCTTCGAATGATATGGAAGTGTTGAACAAGTGTTAAGAAGGTTCCATAAGGATCGGAGATCAAACGAGTCGACGAAGCAAAACTCGAAGAAACTGGGCAAACATACGGCCGACATACGGCCGTATAAAATCTCTTCGGCCGTATGTCCAGCGTAGATTTGACCCCGAATGACTTAAGCCTTTGGACCAAATATACGGTCCAACATACGGTCAAGTATGTTTTATACGGACCGTATGTTGGTCCGTATATTCCAATCGAGTTGAATTCCATTTTATATAAGGGACCTTTCTCCATTTCATTTTTCATTTCCCTTCATTCCTCCACAACACAAAACCTCTAGAGTGTTCCAAACATTTCATCCATGAGAAAACCATAGAAATCTAAGATCAACAACAAGAAATCAAGAGAATCAAGTGAAGGAAACCCATTAAAAGTCATCCAAGTCAAGAAATCCAAGGAGAGATGAACTAGGGTTTTGGTGCTAAGGGTGAATCACCACTCCAAGCTTGTTCCTCTATTGTTTAAGGTAAGTTTCATGACCCTTACATGCTATTTGAAGTATTTTTAAGTTGAGATTCATGGATTGTAGAAGAGCACCACAAATGGGTCATTAAATGGATGAATATTGTCATTAGTGATTAGTAGTGAATTGAATCATGGAAATGAATATGTTGATGATATAAATGTGTTATAAATGACCTATAGAACATGAAATGAGTATTGGATACGAAAGAATGCGACGATGGATTTTTAGTCATAATTATGGGAAATTGAGGTGAATTATGAAATGCGAATCGTATGAATGAATGACGATTGTTGTTAGCGATATTGTGATGATTATTATGAATGTTGGGAGTTGATATGGAATATGGCGGAAAGTAGTATAAACAAAGGAAATGCTGCCCAATTTTCTATAGCCTTAGAGAAGCATGTTTTGATTATCTAACTAATGACGATACGAATCACATTGAAGGTATAACGAATGCATAAAAAAAGAGGCACGAGCAAGCAATCGAGTAGTTAAACGACAAAGGTATGTAAGGCTCAACCTTTCTTTCCAAGGCATGACTCTATGGTATGAATCCTCCTATCTTCTATGACCTCTCTACATATGAATGTTCCTAATGACGAGTCTTATAAAAAGCTCTCGTGAGGTAAAGTTAAAAAGGTATCATTGTGAATACAATGATGAGCCCATAGAGATCTATATGGCAGATTCCTAGACCTTCATCCGATCCTTTACTATTACTATTGTTGCTAGACCCAATGAGTCTAGAAGGCATGATTTTCCTTCTTCTCAGCTCTTTGACAAGAGCTTACGTTCATGAATAGTCCTACGAGAGAAAGATAAGAGATATAATATTATAGTAATAAATGGTATGAATATAAGGATCATTATGTGTAAGATAAAGAGAGAGAGACAAGGCACAAGTATGTGTTCCTTTCTTTCCAGGTGAGTCATGTGACATGAATTTCCTCCTTTACTATGAATGTTCCATCTCTGAAAGTAAAGATCCTCATTCATGAATAGCTATACGAGATAAGACACACGATGACTATGATAGTCCCTACTAAAGTCTAGAAATGATAAGCATTTGATATGATGCTCCTAAGAAGCTAATGATGCTATATATATGTAATCATATGATGATGTCCACTCATATGATTGTTCCTTCGAATACGAATACGTATGAATGTTCCATTATGATATCGGGGTCACGACCTTACGTGATGATGAGAATACTATGAAGCATTATGATAAGCATGATCATACTATGAAGCATTATGATAAGCATATGATCATGAAAAGCATTATGATAAGTTATGACAAAGACATGATATGAAGCTACCCAAAATCCATTGATGTGATTAGTACATACACTCACCTTATGTTTGTTCCTTCAAGGTGAGGCAGAATGCCCGCAAGTGCTCCATAATGCAATCGGGTCACCCCGATAAAGTATAATTATCTATGAATCTCTATGCATGTATTTCTATAAGTATTCTATCATGAGCATGTTATAATGAGCATATAATGAGCATGTTATAATGAGCATATAATGAGCATGTTGTAATGAGCATATGATGATATCACACCGCGCCTATACGGCGTAGCGGCCTTATACACCATGGCCAAATGGCATGGGCGGCGCCACTAGTGGACGGCATGAGATGGTACCCGGACGCGGGAGGCACCGACGCGGGCTAATATTATTGATTGTCACACACCGCACCTACATGGTCGGGCGGCTTATACCACCGCACCTAAATGGTCGGGCGACATACATACACTGCGCACATGACATGATGATGTTTATGAGAGTAAGCCGCGTACGCACTATTTCTTTTATGATACGATCGGTACGGGTTGCTCCTCGTTTGATGTCTCCCCTATTTCATTGATGTTCTATTATTGTTTATGCCTTACATACTCGGTACAATATTCGTGCGACGTTCTTTTCTTTTTGGACGTTGTGTTCATGCCCACGGGTAGACGGGGGAGACGTTGCGGATCCATAGGGCTATCGACGGATATCTTTACAGGCCTCCCCTTATTCCGGAGGTGCTATTTTGAGGCGATCTTTTGTGTATATAAATTTTGGGCACGACGGGTCTGTCCCGTCCATATGTCTAGTACTCCGAGAGGCTCGTAGATGCGCGTGTGGGTAGTCCGGTCCCATGGCTTGTATGTGTATATATATATATATATTTTGATAGCCAAGGATTATGTTTATAAAGGCTAATGTATTTCGTAAAAATGACGAGTTTTATATGATTATTAGCATATAGTATGAATAACAGCAGATAAGCAGGTAAGTGAGTGGTGTTCGGTGGTTAGCCCCGGATACCCGTCGCGGCCCGTAGCTCGGGTCGTGACAGTCGGGTGCCCATCACGCCCTATCATAGGTTAGGGTGTGACATCATGTTGGAGAGGTTTTCGCTATATTTGAGCTAATATTTATTTAGTAATGTCTTGAGGAGGGGATATAGGTCCTCTTGTATGGTTAATGAAGTGTTATGTAAGTGTTAATAAGGTTTCGCAAGGATTGGAGGTTGAACGAATCGACGAAAGAAATTTTCAGAAAACTGTGGGTTATACGACCACTTATACGGACCGTATAAGTTATACTGCCCATATAAATGGTCCGTATATCCATGGCAGAGAACGGTGTTTTAAAGGTGGGATTATACGGTCCATTTATACTGACTGTATAAATTATACGGACCGGATAAACGTCCGTTTAACTCGGTCGGGCAATTTTTTTATTTTTGTATAAATAGATGACCCTTGTTCTATTTTCTCATTTCCAACATTTCCCCAAGTCGTAAAAGCTCTAAAACCTTCTCATACATATATTGGACCAAACTCAAGAGAAATCAAGGATCAAATAGCAAGAATCAAAGGATCCAAGTGTTGGAAGGCTCACTAGGGTTTGTAGAAATCAAGATTTTCTTTTGTATTGAAGCTAGGGTTTTCACACAAGTTGGTAACTTGATCCAAAGCTCATTCCTATGATATAAAAGGTTAGTTTTCATGTCTATTTCATGTTTTTAAGCATGCTTAGTTGTTGAACAACTTGATGGAGGGAAAGAAAGCAAAAGAGAAAGTTCAAATATGGGTTTGATGATGTTATGAGTAATAAATTGACTTGAGTTGTAATTGTTGTAGTAGTTTGGATATAATCTTGCTATGAATGGTAGTAATAATGATGAGGAAGTGTGGTATACGAGTGTATATAGAGTTGCATTGAATTTGTTGTTGTAGGTTGGTTATGAAAAGGAATTTTGGGCATGTAATGAAGTCTCTTAATTAAGAAATTGTTGATAATGTCATTGTTGATTGGGAGTTGTTTTATGATATAATGGAAGTCGATAAAACAAAGGAAATGCTGCCCAATTTTCTCTAGCTCATGAATTATTCTAGTTGAACTTAGAGTGTCTTTAAGACTTAACCTTAGTATGATCTTTTTAAATGTAGATCTTATGAACGTGGAAGGAGAACGTTAAACGATTAAGGAGACATTAAGGTATGTTAAGGCTATTCCTTCTTCATTTTGGCATGATCCTATGTTATGAGCCAACAAGAAATTAAATGAGCTTCCATATTACTTCTTACTTAGAAGCACTAGGAGTACTTCGGCTTTGATGTTCCTATACCCCGTTTATGATTGTTCCTTCTGTTCATGGGTCTTGAGGTTTCTTATGTTGATGATGTTAACTCAAAAGATGTTCATCGGAGATAGTACGACCTTGTGTCACTCCAAGAGTTCCATGTATTCGCCATAATACATGCATTGCATTCATATACATATGCATATTGACCCATGGCCAGAAGATGTTATATACGCGAGTATTATATGTATATGGGGTATGGGGAAAGAGAACGGCGTTATAGATGCATTACCACCTGATCAGCTGGTGCACCTTGATGAAGATATATGGATCGGGCCATACGTGTCACGACCCAACCAGGGGCCATGACGGGTACCCGGAGCTGACTACCGAGCACCGCTTGTTATACTGACTATCATACTCATCCTGGGCACATATCATTCTTGACACAAACTTATCATGAAACAATCTCCAAACAACTCCCAAAACATATATAAGCATGGGCCCATAAGGCTAGAAAAATGATGTACAAAATCTACAATGAAGAAGTCAAATTACTCCTACATCCCACACATAAGTATCTATGAGCCTTTAACAGAAGACTGAAATCATAAGGACGGGACAGGATCCCGCCATGCCCCAAATAGGTACACAAAAGAATATACCACTAGGCTGCACCTCCGGAGTAGTGGGGTGCTCCCGTACAACTGCTGAGTAAGCTCCTAAGCGTCTGCACCGTCTCTCTATCTACTTGTGGGCATGAACACAGTGTCCATAAAGAAAAGGACGTCAGTACGAACAATGTACTGAGTATGTATGGCATATATGATAATATAATAAGGAAATAGAAAGCATAAGAAGAAAAGACAACTACAACTGCTTGCCTCTTGAGGCGGAGTCATGCATGCTCACTTTTACCTTTAATATATCACACATACATACATAAACTGTCTGAATCAATAACATCATTAGCCCGCGTCCGGGGTAACCATCTCATGCCGCCCGCTGCTGGTGCTGCTCGTGCCATATAGACACGGTGTAATCATCCATAAGCTGGCCACTACGCTCACCGTAGTGGAAGTCTTTGCCCGACCGTATAGGCGCGGTGTAATCTTACATAAACTAAAGCATACATGGGAGATCAAATAAAAGCTATCACTTCATTGGAGTGACGTAAGGTCGGGAACTTCCGATTACCTTATGGAACATCATCATCGCTATGCCTCTCCTTGAAGAGCTAATATCATGAGGTGAGGCAACAACAAGGAATAACATCAATGAAATCATAAACATGGGATTATCAGGCTCATGAAAGCATCATTATCATAGAATATATTGCCTTTCTATCTCGTAAGGAGCTCTTGCGGATCTTTAACTTTCATCTTTAAGGATGTAAGATGATCATGGGAATATAAGGAAGAAATCGCAATGTAAGAGTCATGCCTTTGGAAGAACGGGAATAGCCTCACATACCTGTATATCTCTTTAACTCTACCATCTAATTGTTTGCCTTTCAACCTCACGATTCTACCTTCAAGAAAATATGTACTCGTCACACCCTAATAATGGTAGGGCATGACGGGCACCCGACTCTCATCAGAGTCGAGCGAACCCTTAGACATTAGCTATTAAAACCGGTATTTCAAAACTTTTTAAGAACATAAAACTTTTCCAAATATAAATCATTATCTTTATAACGATTATGAAAACTTTCAATCAAATAAGTACTTTAAACCAATTGAAATCATCTAAAATAAATACTTTTCTAAAATCCACAAATGACTCAACTGATATCACTTTGTCGACATCTCGACAAACATACCACAGGACACTGTCTGTAGAAGTCTCTAAGAAGTAAACTGAACTTTATGAGTCAGGACAGGGCCATGACATACCCATAATCATACATATCTATGTATGACTCAGCACAGCCCTAAAATGAGGTGAAACTTACCAATCCCAGCTGATGTCCGAGCATCCAAGCTATACACTTAACTTGTCAACCAATGCGGGCCGGGCATGAACACGAATCCCCAGGCAAAAGGACGTTAGTACGGACAATGTACTGAGTATGTAAGGTGGTAACAAATCATAATCATAATTTGACTTAGGAGACTCTACTAGACACAGCTCGTAGACATACCCTAGGACTGAACTGCTCTGATACCACTTTTGTCACGACCCAACCGAGGTCGTGACGAGAACCCTGCTAGCCCGCCCGGCACCCCCTAACATACTTATACATCACATCTAGGTGAGCCACATAGTTAAATCATGCTTTTCATTCATCATCACTCTAATCTCATTGAGGCAATAACACATCTATATCATCAACATCATGCCCATATAAATACGTACATCACCCGACAAGGCTTATCAAAATAATATCCCAAAATATAGGCCGACAAGGCCGAACATATCTAACCATATACATATTTCTACGAGCCTCTAACAAGGGTACGTCATATCATAACATATGGGTGGGACAGGACCCCGCCGTGCCCATAAATATGTACACAAAAGAATCTACACCAAAAGCTGCAGCTCCGAATGAAACGAGCTCCGCTATGTAGTCCCCGAGAAATCTAGCTATGGATCAAGTTTATCTCCCGGCCACTGGGCATGACGCGCGCGGTGTCCACAAACAAAAGGACGTCAGTACAAAGAATGTACTGAGTATGTAAAGCATGATCAATATCACTATGAAAGCATAATAGATAACATATGAAATAGCATAGGATGGGAGATAATAGCATCATCGTCATAGCACTTACTTGCTTTCCATAGGGACGTTCCATTTCTATTGCGTATTCGTGTACATACATTCATATCCGTACTCATTTACCTTTCGTATCCATTTCGTATTCGTAATTCATATTTCCTTTCATACCCATGCTCATATCATATATATTGCATATACATAGCCTTTACATAGCATTTACATATTCGTACTCATATTGATGTCATATACATAGCATATACATAGATGTCATATACATAGCATATTCGTGCTATTATTGATGTCATATATTAACTTATTCGTACTCATATTGATGTCATATACATAGCATTTATATAGCATACCCGACCACGTAGGTTCGGTGTTTCATATACCGGCCCTACAAGCTCGGTGTCATACATACCAAAGCTCGGGGTTCGTTCGTACCCCGTACCCAATGCGGTGGTGTGTGCGCATCGTCATAGTATAGATATATATATACATATTCGCTATATTCTACCCGGCCATATAAGCTCGGGGTTCATTAACCACTCATGGGCACATATACATATAAGCTCATATTATCTTTAGCCTTTTTACTATCGTCATTCATTACATTCTATCTTTAGAGGATTACTCGTCGTATAAGAAGCTTAGTACAATCGTATCATTTGAGCATCATAAGCTTAATAGCTTCTAGAGATAGGATCATTGGAGGGTATCATGAACTCGTAGAAGGATAAATATTTTTCCAAAGAACCATGCCTTATGAAAGAAGGGTTAGCCTTACATACCTTTCCGTGCAACTATTCTATCACTCGTACGTTCTTCTTCGATCCTCACGTTCTACCTTCATTGAAGTGGATACTCATATTAGAGAATGGATAGCTTAACATTCATGACTAATTCTAGAGAAAATCGGACAATATCTCCTTTATATATACGACTTCCTCCATATTATATATCAACTCCCAAACATTAATAATAACATTCACAATATAATTACAATAGCCTTTAGTCAACTACATTACTCTTACTTCACCATTCACTCCAATTCATCCATATTCATGGTCATATCACATAATTCCGTTCATTCATATTCAAGGTCTATCCCACATTCTCAACATCATTTATAACATGATTATATTCATAATGTATCAAGAATCATAACTCATTCCAAACATTTACTCAAAAGTGGCACTATTGCACATTCATGACCCATTTCTTATATTCTTTTGCAATCCAAGTGTTTCAACTTTCAAATACCTTAAATAACATGGAGATTTCATAAAACTTACCTTAGATGGTGTAGGATTGAACCTTGGGTGCAAATACCTCACATGAGCAAAACCCTAGTTTTTCCTTCACTTGAATTCCTTGCTTTTGATGAACTTTAATGGGTTTTCTTACTTTGATTCACTTGTTTTGATGATAAGAACCTTTGATTTCCCTTGGATGCTTGCTCATGAAATGTATGAATGCTCTAGATGCTTTAGAGAGAAGTGGAGAAGTGTTGGAAATGAAATAATGAAGTTGGATCACATTTAAAGACTTAGAACATTTCAACCCGTCGGGAGTTCACGGGAATGTTCCACGGTCGGGTTTTCCGCATAGTGTTGTCCCGTGGACCGCTGGTCGTGGTTCATGACCAGCCAGCCACCATCTCTGATGGCGGTTCCATGGACCCATCCACGGTCCGTGGATCATGGTGGTGTCCGTGGAACATGGTCGTGGAACTCTCAGTTCCACAAAAGTTGATCCCGTCGTCTCGTTTGATCTCCAATCCTTATGGAACCTTCTTAGCACTTGTTTATCACTTCATTAACAATCTAAGGGGAGTTATAACTCTTCCCCAATATATCATTAAGTTGTCATGAACTTGCTACTCATAAATCCTTTCCGATACTTATCGTATACATTGCCTTCTCTTGGCACTTTCTCGTCTAACATCGAATGTCTTTAAAATCTTATTTAGAATCATCAAATGCTATTTCTTACTTATTGAAACATCATATACTTCATGCTCTTCATTAGTCTATTCACTGTGCATCAATGAAAATTTTTTCGAGGTGTAACATTCTTCCCCTCTTAAGAACATTCGTCCTCGAATGTTAAGCACTCGGGAATTCTACGAAAATTTCGCCAGAGTTTTCCCTATAATATGGAACTACCATCCTGTCGCAACAACCCATAATAACAATGCCTCACAGGGCCACAACATAATAGCAATAAAATTTGGCCACACACGACCCAAATGCATAAAAGGAAAACATACATACCTTATGATCTTGATGTCTCATCTTGGACCTCTCCCGGGGGCTGAAATAAGTGCGGATATTTGGATCTCATGATTTCTTCCGCTTCCCATGTCATCTCTTCTCGGTTATTATTTCTCCACAAAACTTTAATCGAGGCCACTTCTTTGTTTCTAAGCCTCCGTACTTGCCTATCTAATATGGCAATGGGTTTTTCATCATAAGCTAACTTTTCTGCCACTAAAACATCATTTACTGGGATGATCCTAATAGGATCTCCAACACATTTACGAAGCTTCGAGACATGGAAAACTGGATGAACTGACTCCAAATCAGGAGATAGATCTAACTCGTAAGCTACTTTTCCTACTTTGCGCACAACTTCATAAGGCCCAATGTACCGGGGACTAAGCTTCCCCTTTTTGCCAAATCTCATTACACCCTTCATTGGTGAAACTTTCAAGAATACCCAATCTTTCACTTGGAACTCTAAGCCCCTTCGACGATTATCCGCATAGGACTTTTGACGACTTTGGGCTACTAACAACCGATCCTGTATGAGCTTAACTTTCTCTATGGCTTGTTGGACCAAATCTGGCCCTATCAATTTAGCCTCTGTCACACCCCGATCTTACTAGGGTGTGATGGGCACCCGACCCCATATTTGGAGCCGAGCGAACCCGCGGACTCTTATTACTCACATATTCTCTTTGGATTCTTAAATCAAATGAAAGTAAAATACATAGTAAAATTTTTCAAAATCTTTTTGTCGTTTCTCAAATTAAACACAGTGCACGCGTAAGCGTAAGGGCTTTATAACATAATGTATAATAAACACATATCGGCTAGCAGGGCCATTTTCAAAGTTGACACTCTAGACTCACGACTGCGTAACGAAAGTCTCTGGCTTCGAACAACAAAATGCACAACACATATAATCGACTCGGCGGCCTCCGGTACAAATGGAGTCTACCAACTCCGCCGGGAACGTCTTACGTAATGGCTTCTACTGTCACAGGTGTACCAACGCGGCATGAAACGCAGCGCCCACGAAATGGGGCGTCAGTACAAGTAATGTACTGAGTATGTAAGGCATGAGTAATATCACGAAATCATAATAGAGAACATAAAACATGACATAGGAGAGTGATATAACCTGTAACTCTGTTTGTCTACCCTGATAGATATTGTGCAAGTTAACTTTACCTTTGGAGTACTATATAGATACTACAAGTAAACTGCCCGACCGTGTAGGTGCGGTGTGTAACTGCCCGACCATATAGGTGCGGTGGACTACTGCCCGACCATATAGGTACGGTGTAACGCTTTCTGAGCAGACCATGGAATGAAGGAGTAATCTGTCATTTGCGTGCCCCTTGGGGCGGATGCCATGCATGCTAGCTTTTTAAAAAAAAACATGTAAATATCTGTAAGTAAACTGCCCGACCACGTAGGATCGGTGTATAACTGCCCGTCCATATAGGAACGGTGTATAAGCCCGCGTCCAGGCCTCCCGCGTCCGGGGTGTAATCTGCCCCTTTGCGGTGGTGGCCAGGCTGCCCGGCCGCCCATTGGACGCGCGGTGTAATCTGCCCGGCCATGTAGGCACGGTGTTATTAAAATACATATGTAAATGTAAAGCATGCATGAGAGCCCAAGAAAAAGCTATAACTCTATCGGAGTGACGTAAGGTCGGTAACCTCCGATCACATTATGGATAATCAGGATCGCCCTGCCTCACCTTGAAGGAACAATTATAAGGCGAGACTATCAATCAAGGGTAGCATCACGGGAAAACATAGAACAGGGTCATGACATATCATTTCATATACTTTGAAACCTTTAAAATAGTCATTATCCAAAAATAGCTTAACATTTCATATCGTCGTATTCATGGTACGAACATATCCTTGACATATTCGTTCTAGTCATTTTCTCATGTCTAGCATCATTATTGTCATCATAAAATCATAGTCGTTGTTTTGGTCATAAAAACTTTCAAAAATCGTAAACTTGGATTTTGAAGAAAAATGGATATTTTGGAAAGCATTCATAAACCTTTAGGAAGGAAAATCATGCTTTGAAATCATAACTTCTAACTTTTGAAAATAAGGACGTTATGGAAGCATTTAGCACATCTCATGTATGAATCATGCCGTAGAAAGAAAAAGGGACAAGCCTTAACATACCTGCGCCGCGCCTTACTAGCTACGCTTATTCATCCAAGCTTGGTTCCACTAGTCTACATTCAAGAAAGTTGATGCAACCATTAGATTCATCGACATATACTTGTCGTAACCTTTCAAGTTCCTTCACTTATGGTCTGCCGGAATTTCGGCAGCATCTCCCCTATAACTATACCGTCCCCGAGAGTCCGTCTCGGCCAATTTTTAATCAACAACAGTCCGGGAATTCAACCCGGCCAAACTATTAACAATACCAACAAGTATTCTAGCAACACTTCAATATTCAATTCTATTCTATTCAATTCAATTCACATACTATTCCAACAACTCAATCGACCTACTACTTTATCCGAAACCTTCAATTTTAACAACAGCCATATATTTCATTATCATTCATATATGTTAACTTCACCAACAACCTTCATTCTATATCACATAATCCATAGCAACAACAACTAGAATGTCCAATAAAATCAATTTACCATAACTTACCAAATCCTATACCATTCGGCCACCACACTTCCTACATATTTTCATGCATTTTCATCCATCTCTATACATTACATTACAACGACAACAACAACCAACATGCTACATAGAATTAGTCCATTCTTACTACACAACATCACACATACACGTCCAACACAATACATATACGACCACACACCAACACACATATTTTCATAATTTTCGCCCATTTCATCATCACATAATCCATAATAACAACAACTAAAATGCCAAGTGAATTTAATTCATCATTTCTACACCACACATGGCATATACACGGCCACAACCACAACACCCCAATTTCATGGTTCTTATTCATTTCCACACACTACAACATGCATAAGCATCTATAAGAACATATAATTAAGATTAAATCTCACCTTCCACTTATCTTCTTCCTCGGCTAGAATTGGCAAATTGGAACAACAAGCGATTTTCTCGCTCCAACAACTACTCCACGTTGACGAGGGCCTTTCAATTAGTAGGAAACTAGAAGGAAAATAATTTTTCCATGATCAATTTCAAAGGGCAGTCCGGCCAGCCCTTTGGCCGTGACTCTCTCTCTCTCTTTTCTTTTTCTTTCTTTCTTTCTTTCTTTCTTTCTTTCTTTCTTTCTTTCTTTCTCTCCTTGTTAAAATATGACCACCCCTTTCATATATATATATATACATATTGCATGCATGTGAGGGGCACATGCCCCCTCTCTAGATTTTTCTTTTCTTTTCCCCTTTCTTTATTTCTAGAATTTTCTTATTTTCCATGGCAAAGATGACTTATGTTTTGTCATCTTTTTCATTTCATTTTTCTAGAAATTTCTTGAAATAACAAAGAAGACTTAATTGTCTTCCTATGTACACTTTAGCCCTCATAAAAAAAATGTGAGCATACACCTACATATGCTACATTTTCGGCCAACATGGCCATTCCATGAATTTTTCTAGAACATCTTAAATTCCCATTGTACCCTTAGCCTTTTCGCAAAATTACCATGATACCATTTGCAAATTTCCCTTTTTTCCCTTAACCTTTCCCAATATTTCCATACTGATAATAGTCATAAATAATATTTATAACAACTCGTCCATTAAAATAATTTTTGAGAATGGTCTTGCCCTTAACTTTCCACGACGACCTCGAAATTTTCAAACGTACAATATACGGGCTATAACACCTCTCCTGTTTCAAACCACCCAATTGGGGATCTACACTTTCGCCTATATAAAGCTTCGTACGGTGCCATTTGAATGCTAGAATGAAAACTATTATTGTAAGCAAACTAAATGAGGGGTAAGTGATCATCCCAACTACCTCCAAAATCTAACATACATGCCCGTAACATATCCTCAAGATTCTGAATGGTACGTTCAGCTTGTCCATCAGTTTGTGGATGAAATGCCGTGCTAAGGCTCACTTGCGTCCCTAAGCCCTCTTGGAAGGACTTCCAGAAATTAGCTGTGAACTGAGTACCTCTATCGGAGATAATAGATACTGGAACACCATGAAGTCGCACTATCTTTCTAACATAGAGCTTTGCATAATCTTCTACCACATACATCGTTCTGACTGGCAAGAAATGAGCTGACTTAGTGAGTCTATCCACGATCACCCATATGGAATCATACTTACGTCGAGAACGGGGTAAACCTGTAATGAAGTCCATGTTAATCACTTCCCATTTCCAAGTTGGGATTTCTATAGTTGTCAACAATTCGCCCGGCTTTTGATGTTCTATCTTCACTTGTTGGCAATTGGGACATTGAGCTACAAATTCTACTATATCTTTCTTCATCCCATTCCACCAATACATGGATTTAAGATCATTATACATTTTTGTTGCTCCGGGGTGGATAGAATAACGGGAACAATGAGCTGCTCTCAATATTTGGTGGCGTAAGCCTGCCACATTAGGAACACATAATCTGCCTCGACATCAGAGAACTCCGTCTCCTGTAATCTCAAATGATGACTCCTCTTTCTGAGAGAGCGTATCTCTGTACTGCACTAGCATGGGATCCTCGTATTGTCGCTCTTTCACTTCCACTACTAGCGACGAAACCGCTGAATTCTGAATGGTAGTTCCCCTGCCACCTGAGTCCATTACTCGAACTCCTAGGCTAGCTAACCGCTGGAGCTCACGAGCCATTGCTCTTTTCTCGGGTTGTACCTCACACAAACTTCCCATAGATCTGCGGCTAAGAGCGTCATCCACAACATTTGGATTTCCGGGGTGATATAGAATGTCAACATCATCTTTTAGCAATTCCAACCATCGTCGTTGCCGCAAATTCAACTCTTTTTGCTTGAAGATATACTGAAGGCTCTTAGGATCTAAGTAGATATCTACATGGACACCATATAAGTAATGTCTCTATATCTTTAATGCATGGATCACTGCAGCCAATTCAAGATCATGGGTTGGATAATTCTTTTCATGTTTTTGTAACTGCCTTGAAGCATATGCAATCACCTTGCCATATTGCATCAACACACAGCCTAGCCCAACGCCCGAAGTATCGCAATAAACAACATAACCTTCCAATCCCTCTGGAAGTGTCAGGACTGGTGCAGAAGTCAATCTATCTTTTAGCTCTTGGAAACTACGTTCACAAGCATCCGTCCATTGAAACTTAGCCGATTTACGGTCGGCTTTGTGAGTGGTGCAGAAATAGAAGAGAAACCTTCAACAAACCTTCTATAATAACCTACTAAGCCCAGAAAGCTACGTACCTCCGTAGGAGTTGTGGGCTTTGGCCAAGTCTTCGCGGCCTCAATATTTTGGCTATCTACCCGAATACCATCGACTGCAACAATGTGCCCCAGAAATGTCACTGAGTTTAACCAGAACTCACACTTAGAAAATTTTGCAAACAACTCTCGAGTTTGAAGAACTCTAAGAACAGTACGCAAATGATCCGCATGTTCTGCCTCGGATCTAGAATACACCAAAATATCATCGATGAATACAATCGAAAATGAATCTAGAAAAGGCCTGAACACATCATTCATCAGATCCATAAATACGCTTCTGCATTAGTTAGCCCAAATGACATCACCCGGAACTCAAAATGGCCATATCTTGTTCTCAAGGTGTCTTAGGGATATCTTTCTCCCTAACTCTCACTTGATGATACCCGGACCTCAAACCTATCTTGGAAAACCATTTGGCACCTTGTAATTGATCAAATAATTCATCGATCCTCGAAAGAGGATACTTATTCTTAATCGTCACCTTATTCAATTGCCGATAGTCAATGCACATTCTCAAGGAGCCATCTTTCTTTCGGACAAACAATACGGGTGCTCCTCACGGGGATGAACTAGGCCTAATAAAGCCTTTCTCAAGCAAGTCTTTCAATTGTTCCTTCAACTCTTTCAATTCATGAGCCTTTCTATAAGGAGGAATAGATATAGGCTTAGTGTACGGCAACACATTGATAGCAAAATCAATCTCCCGCTCGGGGAGGAAGGCACAGTTTCTTCCGGAACACATCCGAAAATTCATTCACTACGGAAGTCGATGAAGAATCGGCGGTTCAGCTTCTACATCTTGAACCCGCACTAGATGATAAATGCAACCTTTTGTAATCATTTTTCTTGCCTTTAGATAGGAAATAAACCTACCCTTTGGTGACGCCGTATTTCCTTTCCATTCTAAAACTAGTTCTCCCGAAAATTGGAAACGAACCATTTTCATTCTACAATCAACATTGGCCTAGCAAGAAGCCAACCAATCCATGCCCATAATAACATCAAAATCCACCATTTTTAACTCATACAAGTCAATCATAGTACGACAATCACAATTACAAAATTTCTATATACTCGGCTAGCTATTACCGATTCACTAACGGGTGTAAACACCTCAAAAGGTTTAATCAACTCTGGTTTGATTCTAAACTGACCCGCAATATACGAAGTAACATATGACAACGTGGATCCAGGATCTATCAATGCATATACATCATGAGAAAATATCGATAATATACCTGTGACAACATCAGGAGAAGACTCAAGATCTTGGCGTCCAGCCAAAGCATAAATACGGTCGTGCGAGGACCGCTAGAACTGGGGACTCTCCCCCTGCCTCTACCATGGCCGAATGGCGCATGTGAACCTGGCCCCATAGGGCGTATAGATGCTGAAGATCCGACTACTGACCCTGAAGGCTGGGTCCTACCTCTGCCACCAATCGAGGGGCAATCTCGCATAATATGGCCTGTCGTCCACATAAATAGTAACCCTCGGAGCCTAATCTGCACTGATCCTAATGTAACTTTCCACACTGGGAGCATCGTGGTACGGGTGGCCTTGCCTGACCCGAATCACCTTTAAACTGAGATCCTAAAAAGCTCTGGCTCGGCCCGGGATGAGTAGATCTATCAAATCTCTGGCCTGAATACCGTGGAGGCGCACTAGTCATAGAATAGCCCGAATGTCTAGAAGACTGCTGTCTGTGCCCACCCCTATACTCGTTCATCGGACCCGAAGATCTAGCCCTCTTGCTATGCCCTCTATCATGCTCACGCTCACTTCTTTGTTGTTGTAGACTTTCTTCCAAGTTCTGGGCATGGGCTTGGATGCGTGAAATATCCATATTATCCTGAAGGGACGCAGTCAAGCACCTATCCATCAAATGCGGCCCTAGGCCATTCACAAACCGGTGCTCCCGGTCACCCATATCCTCTACCATGGCCGAAGCATACCTAGCCAAGGAATTGAAGTGGAGACTATACTCTAGAGCACTCATGCTTCCTTGCCTCAAATTTAGAAACTTATCGGCTCTAGCTCGCCGAACTTCTGGAGGCAAATAATGTCAGAGAAATGCATCTACAAATTCTTGCCATACCGAAGGAGGTGCATTGGCTCCCCGTGAAGCTATCCAAACCGTGTACTAGTGAACCGCAACATCCCTCAATCTATAGGATGCTAGCTCCACCGATTTGGTGTCCGAAGCATGTATCAACCGAAGCGTCCTTAACATACCATCAATAAAATTCTGAGGGTCCTCATCCGGCTTTGATCCAAAGAATTCCGGAGGGTTCAAACTAATGAAGTCATGGGCTCTTGCACTAACAGCCCTATCACCTTGCCTTGTGCTTTGCCTCTGAGTCTGGGCAGCAACCAATTGAGTCTGAAGAATAATGGTCTCTTTCACATCTTGGCCTGAAGCACCCGGTGGAGGAACCGGAGGTGCTGGAGCTGCGACTGAGGCTCCCTCACGCTCCTCTAATATAGGCACTGAACGGGAGGAATGATATTGAGCTGCACTTTGGGACTCACTTTCCTCTACTACCGGTGGCGGTGTTCTTTCAGCCCGCTTTTCTGCCACCGTCTTGCCCTTTTTGGTTGTTGTAGCCTTTCTCTTTACAGGCATTTTTGAAATACACAACACATGGTTAAGAAACAAGAAGTTCTTACATCATAGCTCTATCGCACCATTCTTATGGAGAAAGAAGGTCATTCATTCCTAAAATGCCCGCAGCTTCTTGTTTATAAGTGTGGTGCGCAACACACCTATAACCAAGACTCTACTAGACACAGCTCGTAGACACACCTTAGGACTGAACTGATCTGATACCACTTTTGTCACGACCCAACCGGAGGGCCGAGACGAACACCCGGTACTAGCCCACTCGGGCACCCCTTAACATACTTATACATCGCATCTAGGTAAGCCACATAGTCAAATCATGCTTTTCATTCATCATCATGCTAATCTCCTTGGGCAATAACACATATATATCATCAATAACATCTATGCCCATATAAATGTACATCAGCCAACAAGGCTATCAAAATAATATCCCAAAATATAGGCCGACAAGGCCGAACATATCTAACCATATACACATGTCTACGAGCCTCTAAGAAGAATACGTCATATCATAACATATGGGCGGGACAGGACCCCGCCGTGCCCATAAATATGTACACAAAAGAATCTATACCAAAAGTTGCAGCTCCAAATGAAGTGGAGCTCCGCTATGTAGTCCTGAGAAATCTAGCTATGGATCAAGTCTGTCTCCCTGGCCACCGCGCGGGCATGATGCGGGTCCCACAAAAAAGACGTCAGTACGAAGAATGTACTGAGTATGTAAAGCATGATCAATATCAATATGAAAGCATAATAGATAACATATGAAATATCATAAGATGGGAGATAATAACATCATCGTCATAGCACTTACTTGCTTTCCATAGGGACGTTCCATTTCTATTGCGTATTCATGTACATATAGTCATATCCGTACTCATTTACCTTTCGTATCCATTTCGTATTCGTAATTCATATTTCCTTTCATACTCATTCTCATATCATATATATTGCATATACATAGCCTTTACTTGGCATTTACATATTCGTACTCATATTGATGTCATATACATAGCATGTTCGTACTCATATTGATGTCATATACATAGCATATTCGTACTCATATTGATGTCATATACATAGCATATTCGTACTCATATTGATGTCATATACAAAGCATTTATATAGCAAACCCGACCACGTAAGTTCGGTGTTTCACCTACCTGGCCCTACCAAGGCTCAGTGTCATACATACCTGGCCCTACTAAGGCTCAGTGTTATTCGTACCTAACTGCAGTGGTGTGCGCGCATCGTTATATATAGATATATGCATAGACATATTCGCTATATTCTACCCGGCCATTTAAGCTCGGGGTTCACATTAGCCACTCATGGGCACATATACATATAAGCTCATAATTATCTTTAGCCTTTTTACTATCGTCATTCATTACATTCTATCTTTAGAGGATTACTCGTCGTATAAGAAGCTTAGTACAATCGTATCATTTGAGCATCATAAGCTTAATAGCTTCTAGAGATAGGATCATTGGAGGGTATCATGAACTCGTAGAAGGATAAATATTTGGCCAAAGAACCATGCCTTATGAAAGAAGGGTTAGCCTTACATACCTTTCCGTGCAACTATTCTATCACTCGTACGTTCTTCTTCGAGGCTCACGTTCTACCTTCATTGAAGTGCATACTCATATTAGATAATGGATAGCTTAGCATTCATGACTAATTCTAGAGAAAATCGGACAACATCTCCTTTATTTATACGACTTCCTCCATATTATATATCAACTCCCAAACATCAATAATAACATTCGCAATATCATCACAATAGCCTTTAGTCAACTACATTACTCTTACTTCACCATTCACTCCAATTCATCCATATTCATGGTCATATCACGTAATTCCGTTCATTCATATTCAAGGTCTATCCCACGTTCTCAACATCATTTATAACATGATTATATTCATAATTTATCAAGAATCATAACTTATTCCAAACATTTACTCAAAAGTGGCACTATTGCACATTCATGAACCATTTTTTATATTCTTTTGCAATCCAAGTGTTTCAACTTTCAAATACCTTAAATAACATGGAGATATTATAAAACTTACCTTAGATTGTGTAGGATTGAACCTTGAGTGCAAATACCTCACCTGAGCAAAACCCTAATTTTTCCTTCACTTGAATTCCTTGCTTTTGATGAACTTTAATGGGTTTTCTTACTTTGATTCACTTGTTTTGATGATAAGAACCTTTGATTTCCCTTGGATTCTTGTTCATGAAATGTATGTAATGCTCTAGAGGCTTTAGAGAGAAGTGGAGAAGTGTTGGAAATGAAATAATGAAGTTGGAATCACATTTAAAGACTTAGAATATTTCAGCCCGTCGGGAGTTCCACGGACTGTTCCACGATCCGTGGAACATAGTGCTGTCCGTGGAACTGGTCGTGGTTCATGACCAGCCAGACACCATCTCTGCTGGCAGTTCCACGGACCCATCCACGGTCCGTGGATCATGGTGCTGCCCGTGGAACATGGTCGTGGAACTCTCAGTTCCACCGAAGTTGATCCCGTCGTCTCGTTTGATCTCCAATCCTTATGGAACCTTCTTAGTACTTGTTTATCACTTTGTTAACAATCTAAGGGGCATTATAACTCTTTCCCAACACATCATTAAGTTGTCATCAACTTGCTACTCATAAATCCTTTCCGATACTTATCGTATTCATTGTCTTCTCTTGGCACTTTCTCGTCTAACATCGAATGTCTTTAAAATCTTATTTAGAATCATCAAATGCTATTTCTTACTTATTGAAACATCATATACTTCGTTCTCTTCATTAGCCTATTCACTGTGCATCAACGAAAATTTTTTCGAGGTGTAACAATTAGTGAACTATAAGAGGTATTATGTGCATAAAAGTTCTAAATTAATATGTTAAGTCTGGAATAGGTTTCTTCAGGTTCAATATTGACTGATTAGTGTTAGAATGTTAGTGGCATATCAAAATGCTTACTCTTTGATGTATCTGAACTTGTCTCCCTCATTTCTGCACATTTATTATTTTTGAAGCATCATATGAATTTGTACAAGTTGTCTTCTTCTCAATATACTAGCATGCTTCTTGTCTTGTACTTACCTGATAGTTTTGAAGAATGAAGTTGCTCATGTATGTGTTTGCCGCATTTGTTAGTTTAGTACTTGAGTTAACTTGATATGCAAAATGCCTTCACATAAAAGAAAAATGATCATGTATGTCTCTGTAGATCTTCATTCTGCCTATGTTAGTCAACACAAGTATGTATGCATATCTGATTTAAGCCCCTGTTTTTTCTCTGATAAGAAATGTAGCTATAAGGTTGAATATTTATTTGCAAGGCCCTAAAATAGCATGAACCCCTTTTTTTATGAAGTAGGTATAGCATGTTTAGCTCTGTCTCCTTCTTGCTTGAGAATTTAAGTAAGCATGAAGCTTAGGGTGCTCTATAGTTACCATAAATATATCAGGTGTATGAATGTATTTGACTGAAAGTCCAATCCCGTGTTTGCCATGATTCAAGTTTAGTTTGTCAAAACTGCCTGTATTTCTGAGTTTTAGCATGACTAATTGCCTGGTTGTCTTAAATACATTGCATGAAACTACTAAGGCATAGCATCTTCTCTAAAGGTTACTTAT
>NW_026715883.1:0-19079 GCF_029784015.1 Lycium ferocissimum | reverse complement strand
CTTCCCCCCCCCGACGGTTCGGCCCCAAATTTCCCGGCCGCCCCGGTTGTTTCGCCCCATTCTCCTTACCTCGAGTCCGATTGGGGAGCAGGTAAACTAGACTCGGAACTTCTTTTTAGGCTCTTGCTTCACCTTAAAATGATTCGTATGCTAAGAGGTATTCATCGACCAACTTGGACCAAAATAGCTTCTCACATTTCTCCCAACATCCAACAAACTTAATTCTTTTTGTCGGATGCTCGTCCTTCAATCATTTCATAGCTTAATATATGAACTTAAATCCTCATAACCATAAGTTAAACACAGATAAGCTCGAATTTCAATATACGAAATTACGGGGCGTAACAAGTATGGTCTCACAGTTTCTTACCATGTGTGTATATTATTTTGGTAGCCGAAGGGCTTATGTATATAAAAGGTAAATTTGTTTCAAATGCAAACAGTTTTCTATGATTATGAGCATAAGAAACATGAATGAACGCAGCATGAGTAATAAGATGAGTGGTGCTCGGTGGTTAGCCCCGGGTACCCGTTATGGCCCTAGTCGGGTCGTGACACTAAAAGGATAGTGACCATGACGAGGAATGTGAAGTAAGAGAAAGAATGGTTAGGCCTTACGACGATGTTAAGAGATTTCCGACTTGAATGGTATATAAGGGATAAGTGCGTGGTTAAATTAACACGGTTGCCTCGGACATGGAGAAGCTTTCCAAAAAGATGACTTAAGAATAGAACGGACGCGCGTTTAAAGGAATATTTCATGAACTTTAAGAGTCGATACTACAAATAAGAAGAGGAGAAAGGTGTAACAGGAGGAAGAAACCCAAGGAAGGTTAAGGATTTAAAGTAGGAAAGGTATACTAATGGGTTGGTCAAAGGAAGAGGAGAGCATTTAGGAGTAAAGTAACTTGAAATCTTTAACCATGTGAGGTATAAGGATACTTTAACGAGTTGGCGGTAGGAAACCAATTACTCATCGAGGAAAGAACGAGGACGATGAGTCGACGTTGATTAGAAAATTAATGACATGGAATAAGAATTCATGTGAAGACCGAGATTCGACTACAGAGGAAATGAATGAAATGTAAGGAACGTGCATGGAAGACCACACCGTAAGTAGCGTCGGAAAGATAGATAAAGGTTCGATGAACGAGGATAGAGAGAGTGTAAGCGTAAGAATTTTGTGCTAGAGCAAAAGTAGCGGGACATTCGAAAAACTTGGGTGCACGAGCGAATACGGACGCGTAGTTGGAATAAGAATTACGAGTAAGTGAGCTGTTTTTATGGCGAAAGGACTAGTAGTGGATGGAAGGGTATGGAAATGTTGAAAAAAAAAATGAATGATGATATAGACATAAATGGAAGAAGAACTCAGGGAAAGAAGTTTTAGATATGTTATAAGCAAAGTCGGGGAGAAAAACGAGGAGTAAGGTATAATCGAAGACATCATAAAGGACATGGTGAATCCCGATGTCCCCATTAACTGTTGGATCCAGGAAATCATTAGTCATAAAAGACAGGAGTGTGAAAAGATGGAAAAGAAGGCATCGGAATTGGATCTAACCCTTATAAGTATTTCAATTGGATACAAGTGTTATATCCCATATTTTGGTACATTGGGATAATCTGAGTTAGTCATGATAAGTTAAGGATAAGGTTGTAATTTCTTCCGATTTTGTTAAAAGTGCATAAGTTGCATATTCATCTTTTCATTGGTATGGAGTGTTAAGGGTAAATTGGGAATAAGAAAAAATTGGGGTTAAAAGTGAATTGTGGAAAGTTATGTATTTCATGAAAATTAAGGGCTAGAAGTGATATTTTGGAAACTAATTATTTCATGAAAATGGCCATATGTGGCCATGTGTGTGGTGTGGGCCCTAGGCCACATGTATTAATTATATATGGTATTATAAGATGACTAATTAGTCATCTTCCACACTGGAAAAATTCAAAACTTGGGCTGTACAAATTCAGGGAGACATACGGCCACGGAGATAAAAAAATTGAAGGCCAAAAATCTCCATCAAAAAAATATTTTCTCCTAGCTTTTCTAATCATTGGAAGGTCCTTATTAACATGGGATAGTTGTTGAGCAAGCAACCTCTTCTTCTTTGCCAAACACACCTCTAGCCGAATGAAGAAGTGAAGTGGAGAAGGTAAGATTCAATCTTTTTTTTTCATGTGTTGTAAGATGGTTGTACATGTTGTGATATGTGGAAAAGAATGAAATGCATGAAGTTGTGGTGTGGAAGTTGTAGCCGTGCACATGTTGCTTTAGTGTAGTGAATGATGAATTAAATTGTATTTAGCATGTTTGAGTGTGGTTGTAGTGTGTGTAGAAATGAATGAAGCTCATGAAATTTGTGATGTTGGTGGTGTGGCCGAATAGTGGGCTGATTTGGTAGGGCATGATGAACAAATTTTATTTAGTATTTTTGGTTGTTGTTGCATGGATTCTATGATGAAAGTGATGGTTTGGATCAATCAAGTTGTAATCGTTTTAGGTCGTTGGAGAAGGTAAGTGTAATTTTATTATAGTTTCTTGTATTTATGAGATTAATGTTGTTAAAGTATGGATTGTTAGTATGGTTTATGAATTTGGAAAAAAAAAAAAAAAAAAAGAAACGTGTTGTTGATGTTTCTTGGACTTGGAAGGTTTCGGATTGTGGTGTATCGATGGGTCGATTTGAATATTTTGTGGTTTGTCCGAAGTGTTCTTGAATCTTGTTTAAATGGTTTGTATTAGTACTTGAACGTATGAATATTGATGTTGGTTTCGATCGTATCGGTTGATTTGAATGAAAATGGAATATCGTCGAATTGTATAGTAAAGAGTTACTAATGTTAGAATGCGTTTTGAATTCATTATTGACGTTGTTGGAATGGTTGTTGGTGTTGTTGTTGGTAATATTGGCGAGTTAAATTCTCGGGGTTGTTAATTCTATAAAAAGTGCCGCCTAAATTTCGGTAGATAAAGTGATGGCTGTGGAATCGAATTCTTCGATGCTTATGGCTAATGCCGATACCTTATGACGTTATTGTAGCTCTTGGAGAGAGCCCGGACTTACGTTTGGATTAGCTTAGGAAAGCGGACGAGGTATGTAAAGCTTACCTTTCCTTCTTTTGGCATGTCTTAGATGGCTAAGTTATGATATGTTATGAGTTCGGGGGTAATTACTCGCTCTTAAAGTCCGAGCATGTTTACGATGCTTATTTTCTTTTTGATGATGGCATCCTTATATGGTTTATATGTCTTTGTATGGTTGGTTTCCAAATGTTGTATAAAAAGTTTGTTTTCAAAAAGAGTTTTGTAACTACGAACATCCGTAACTTTCACAAACAACCTATGGCTTTGATATGTTAGCAAATGATTCTATAACGTATAAGGACTATGATTTTCATAGGCGGTCTGAGATCGGGTTGGCACTCGTCCGGCGGGTCCCGTGACTTTCTTCGTAGTTACGATGGCTTTTGAAAGAATTCGATGAATCGTCTTTCCGACCCCCGAGTATGATTACTTATTTATCGATTGAGTCTGAAATAAGAATTTTTATGTATGTGATTTTGATGCGGGACTTTGATTTTCGAAGTTCGGTTTGATATGTTCCGAGTGATGTTCGAAAGAAAATCTGATTTGACTATTGTTTTGGCTTACAAACGATGGTTCGTTTTGGTTAACCAAACGATGGTTCGTTTTGGTTAACCTATTAAGTCTTTGGAAATGTTTTAAACTGTATTTGGTTATTCATGATTACTAGCTCGTGCATTGTGTGTTACATTTTTTCGCCAAGTCCTGGTAGGTTATGCTATCGTGCGCACTATGCGTATTCCGAAATATGATGTGTATTACCGAAGTATGATGTGTATTTCGAAACGTGATGTGGTACGATGTCGATATGATATGATGGTCCGATTCACCGACGCGTATTACGGGTATGATGTGTCCGGTTCGCAGGAGCCGCCGATCGGGGAACCGTGTATATATTATGGTGCTATGATGTGTCCGCAGTATGCCGAGCCCCTTTCGGTAGGCACCGTGTATATATGTTACGTTATATGTTTTATGTATGGATTAAGATATATGATCCGTGAGTATCGGGGGGCGCGGGCAAACCCAATGGCGGGACAAACCCGGTGGTGGGGCAAACCCGATGGTGGGGCAAACCCACGACGAGGCAAGAATTGCACATTGGTTTAGGCCAATCCCCACCTTGGTTTAGGCTAATCCCACATTGGTTTAGCAATCCCACGTGGTTAATGGCATCTCATATGTAATGGATCATGATGTTATGATGCGCTACGGTATGTATATGATGATTATTTACTTGTGTCACTCGGTCCATTGTGGGAGGGATATGATTCATGACATTGATATGCATAATTTGGATTTCGGAGTAAACATATTGGCATTCGATTATTATATTTGTCTTCTCTCTTACATTTTATGTACGATTTGTGTTTCGATTCACGAGCACCTGGGGTATTCCGGCTATTGTGCACTTTCTATACTTTCTCGCTTTTCATACTCGGTACATATTTCGTATCGACCCCTTTCTTCGGGGGTTGCGTTTCATCCGCGCAGTACCCGAGATGAATAGGTGATGTTAATAGAAGATGTTCCGAAAATTGGATTGGCGAGCTCCATTTCTCCGAGTCCGCCGAGTCGAGTGCTTTTTTGTATGGTATCTTGAAGTATGGTAGAGACTTTGCGACGGTGTCGAGTGTATGATATGTCGGTTTTGGAAGCGGCTATAAGCCGATGTATCATTACGCTTATCGATACAGATTTGTTATGATTACAGGCTTTATTTGATTTGATAAGATGAAAGGCATGTTTGTTTTAAAAAATTTTCATTATGTACTTGTGTCATGTTTTGCGGGCCCGGTATGATTATGAGTATGACGAGTCGACGGGTTCACTGCCCTAAGTAAGGGTCGGGTGCCCATCACACTGTCGAAAATTAGGGTGTGACAAATTGGTATTCGGCCCGTCCCTAGGGGTTGTATGCGCAAAGTCGTGTCAGATGAGAGTCCCGTTTATGGTGTGAAGCGCGCCACATTTATAAACAAAGGGGAGGCTACGGGGGCATCTAGGTGGTTACTCTTCTTTCACATCTGAGATCGTACCATAGAGCCAAGTCATAGGAAATGAGATTTCTTGTACTAACCTTTGGTTTCAGCAGAAGAATGACACCGATAGAAGGAAGTGATTGATGATGTTGGGAATTACAAAGCACGCAGGTAAGCAAATGTATGAAAGATATATGCCAAATAAGGTATTGAAGTATGATCGAAATGTAAAGTTGAAAACCGAAAGGGAAAGTAAATGGGAACGTGTAACAAGTGCGGTTGAGTTGGACATACGGGGTAAGTCCATCATTTTCATACCGTTATTGATTGATCGGGAGCCCCGTGTGGCCGTGATATGATATGATATGTATATATATACGTATTGGCTTTGTGAGGCATTGTTGGTATTTCCCTCGCGTGCGAGTTTTGAGATAGTAAGAAATATAGGGAAGCTGCGAATTTTTCAAAAAAAAAAAAGAAAAGAAATAAAAAGAGAATGAGATATGGATCTGCGATATGCTTTTAAAGGTCGTGCCAATAGTAATAGTGAGAGTAAGACAAGAGTACGGAGGAAAAGAATTGTGACGGATATAAATGTATGAATAAGACAGCTTGTGAAATATAAAGGGTAAAGTGGACAAGAAAGGGTAAAAGGTTAAGAAGTGTTATGTTATAGGATTGATTACGAATAAGGTATAATGTGAATATAACGGGGATTGTTATGAAGATAAGTGAAGCCTAGTGAGAAACTGGCCAAGGTTATGATGTGATCTATGTAGCTAGAATATAAAGGCAAGTGTGAGACGGAGAAACAAGCTATGGAACAAATAAGGAAGGGTTTGAGTTAAAGATTAAGAGACGACACGAGATAATATGCCTTAATGTTACAAGTTGAGTAAAGGGAATTACAAGAAGGAAAAGTTTAACCCGAGATGTATTGGACCTTGTTATGTTGTTCGTAAAATAAGAAGGTTACGTACTAAAGGCATGGCTTTTGTTAAGGTACGTAGCACGGTAATAACGGGGAGGAAATGATTTGAGAAGTTGAAGAAGAGATGGAAAAGAAATATGATTGGCAGAAGAGATTGCGTGTTATAGTAATAAAAGAAACCCCCGAGATCCTTATAAGACCTTATGAGACTAATTGAACATTCGAGAACGAATGTTCTAAAGGGGGGAAGGATGTTATATCCCATATTTTGGTACATTGAGATAATCTGAGTTAGTCATGATAAGTTAAGGATAAGGTTGTAATTTCTTCCGATTTTGTTAAAAGTGCATAAGTTGCATATTTATCTTTTCATTGGTATGGAGTGTTAAGGGTAAATTGGGAATAAGGAAAATTTGGGGTTAAAAGTGAATTGTGAAAAGTTATGTATTTCATGAAAATTAAGGGCTAGAAGTGATATTTTGGAAACTAATTATTTCATGAAAATGGCCATATGTTGCCATGTGTGTGGTGTGGGCCCTAGGCCACATGTATTAATTATATATGGTATTATAAGATGACTAATTAGTCATCTTCCACACTTGGGAAAATTCAAGAAACTTGGAGAAGCAACTAGGGAGACATACGGCCATGGAGATAAAAAAATTGAAGGCCAAAAATCTCCATCAAAAAAATATTTTCTCCTAGCTTTTCTAATCATTGGAAGGTCCTTATTAACATGGGATAGTTGTTGGAGCAAGCAAACTCTTCTTTCTTGCCAAACACACCTCTAGCCGAATGAAGAAGTGAAGTGGAGAAAGGTAAGATTCAATCTTTTTTTCATGTGTTGTGAGTGATTTGTACATGTTGTGATATGTGGAAAAGAATGAAATGCATGAAGTTGTGGTGTGGAAGTTGTAGCCGTGCACATGTTGCTTTGGTGTAGGAATGATGAATTAATTGTATTTAGCATGTTTGAGTGTGGTTGTAGTGTGTAGAAATGAATGAAGCTCATGAAATTGTGATGTTGGTGGTGTGGCCGAATAGTGGGCTGATTTGGTAGGGCATGATGAACAAATTTTCTTTAGTATTTTTGGTTGTTGTTGCATGGATTCTATGATGAAAGTGATGGTTTAAGGACTCAAATTGAAGTTGTAATCGTTTGTAGGTTGTTGGAGAAGGTAGTGTAATTTTATTATAGTTTCTTGTATTTATGAGATTAATGTTGTTAAAGTATGGATTGTTAGTATGGTTTATGAATTTGGAAAAAAAAAAAAAAGAAATGTGTTGTTGATGTTTTCTTGGACTTGGAAGGTTTCGGATTGTTTGGTGTATTGGAAGGGCTGATTTGAATATTTTGTGGTTTGTCCGAAGTGTTCTTGAATCTTGTTTAAATGGTTTGGATTAGTACTTGAACGTATGAATATTGATGTTGGCTTGATCGTATGCGGTTGATTTGAATGAAAATGGAATATCGTCGAATTGTATAGAAAAGAGTTACTAATGTTAGAATGAGTTTTGAATTCATTATTGATGTTGTTGGAATGGTTGTTGGTGTTGTTGTTGGTAATATTGGCCGAGTTAAATTCTCGGGGTTGTTGAATTTATAGGGGAAGTGTTGCCCAAATTTCGGTAGATAAAGTGATGGCTTAGAATCGAATTCTTCGATGCTTATGGCTAATGTCGATGCCTTATGACGTTATTGTAGCTCTTGGAGAGCCCGAGACTTACGTTTGGATTAGCTTAGGAAGCGGACAAGGTATGTAAAGCTTACCTTTCCTTCTTTTGGCATGTCTTAGATATGGCTAAGTTATGATATGTTATGAGCTTCGGGGGTAATTCTGTTCTTAAAGTCCGAGCATGTTTACGATGCTTATTTGCTTTTTGATGATGGCATCCTTATATGGTTTATATATCTTTGTATGGTTGGTTTCCAAATGTTGTATAAAAAGTTTGTTTTCAAAAAAAGTTTTGTAACTACGAACGTCCGTAACTTTCACAAACAGAACCGGATGGCTTTGATATGTTAGCAAATGATTCTATAACGTATAAGGACTACGATTTTCATAGGCGGGCCCGGGTCGGGTTGGAGCTCGTCCGTGGGTCCCGTAACTTTCTTCGGTGTAGTTCTGATGGCTTTTGAAAGAATTCAGTATGACTGTCTTTCCGACCCCCGAGTATGATTACTTATTTATCTGTTGAGTCTGAAATAAGAATTTTTATGTATGTGATTTTGATGCGGGACTTTGGTTTCCGAAGTTCGGTTTGATATGTTCCGAGTGATGTTCGAAAGAAAATCTGATTTGACTACTGTTTTGGCTTACAAACGATGGTTCGTTTTGGTTAACCTATTAAGTCTTTGGAAATGTTTTAAACTGTATTTGGTTATTCATGATTCTGCTCGTGCATTGTGTTGTTACATTTTTCGCCAAGTCCCGGGCCGGTTATGCTATCGTGCGCACTATGCTGTATTCTGAAATATGATGTGTATTCTGAAGTATGATGTGTATTTCGAAACGTGATGTGGTACGATGTCTGATATGATATGATGGTCTGATTTACCGATGCGTATTCTGGAGTATGATGTGTCCGGTTCGCCGAGCCCCTTTTCGGCCGGGAACCGTGTATATATTATGGTGCTATGATGTGTCCGGTATGCCGAGCCCCTTTCGGCCGGGTACTGTGTATATATCTTACGTTATATGTTATATGTATGGATTCTGGAATATGATCTGTTGGTATCAGGGCCGGTGGTGGGGCAAACCCAATGGTGGGGCAAACCCAATGGTGGGGCTAACCCAATGATAAGGCAAAATTCCACATTGGTTTAGGCCAATCCCACACTGGTTTAGGCCAATCCCACACTGGTTTAGGCCAATCTCACATCGGTTAATGGCATCTCATATGACCGGTCATGATGTTATGATGCGCTACGGTATGTATATGATGATTATTTACTTGTGTCACTCAGTCCCATTGTGGGCGGGATATGATTCATGACATTGATATGCATAATTTGGATTTCGGGAGTAAACATATTGGCATTCTGATTATTATATTTGTCTTCTGTACTGTTTATGTACGATTTGTGTTTCAGATGCGAGCACCTTGGTATTCCGGCTATTGTGCACTTTCTATACTTTCTGCTTTTCATACTCAGTACATATTTCGTACTGACCCCCTTTCTTCGGGGGGCTGCGTTTCATGCCGCGCAGGTACCCACAGATGAATAGGTGATGTTAATAGAAGATGTTCCAGCTGGATTGGCGAGCTCCATTTCCTCCGGAGTGCTGCCGAGTCAGAGTGCTTTTGTATGGTATCTGAAGTATGGTAGAGACTGCAGACAGTGTCGAGTGTATGATATGTCAGTTTTGGAAGCGGCTATGTAAGCCGATGTATCATTACGCTTATCGATACAGATTTGTTATGATTACAGGCTTTATTTGATTTGATAAGATGAAAGGCATGTTTGTTTTCTGAAAAATTTTCATTATGTACTTGTGTCATGTTTTGCGGGCCCAGTATGATTATGAGTATGACGAGAGTCAGCGGGTTCGCTCGACTCTAAGTAAGGGTCGGGTGCCCATCACACCCTGTCGGAAATTAGGGTGTGACAACAAGACTGTAACTAGCAAGAAGATAGACAAGTCAGACCATACGATGACGGAACCTCGGTCCTAAGAAGATCGTGAAGGGCGGCAGATAATTATCGAAGACGACGGTTACTCGAAGGCTATGGGCGTATAAGGACCTCCTTAATAAGGGGGGAAGAACATACTAGACTTGAAAGGAACTATGACGTTTCAAGCTCCAGAAAAGGAGATTTATTAGCTCAGGGCCAGAGTTCGAGGCGTATTGGCATATCGGGAAGGTAACGGAACGAAGTAGAAACGAATTGACAAGAAGTGTACCATGAGGCAGACATAGGGAGAAAGTATGGAAGATAACTCAAGAGAGCACTTTACGCCAAGATGAACTACGATATTTTTAGACCATGATTTGAATCCCTTGTATCGGGCCAAAATTGTGCCGTACCTAAGTATGCAGTGACATTGTCACACCCCAATCTCATCAGGGAATGATGGGCACCCAACTCTTACTTAGAGCTGAGCGAACCCTTTGGCATTCACATAATGAAACTGGACATATAATAAAGTACTTTCAGTCAAACCATAGAAATTTGCGAACGATACTCAATTAATCAAAAATCGAATAAGTCAAACTAACATAACGGCCTACATGGTCGCTTTACTCAACGCATGACATCTCAACATACTAACCACAGGACACTGTCTGCAAAGTCTCTAAGAGTAAACACTTGAATCATATGAATCGGGACAGGGCCCCGACATACCCGTACACACACATGATAACCATAATGACTCGGTGCGCTCCGGAAGAAAATGGAGTTTGCCAATCGGTGATAGCCAACTATCCTAGCCGAATACTTTTACACAAAACAATGCGGGAGGTGTGTGGCATGAACACAGCGCCCCCAGGCAAAGGGACGTCAGTACGAACAATATACCGAGTACGTAAGGCATAAGAACATCAAGTGCAGATGGATCATGAAAACCAATATCAATAACTGAATGCATCTGTGGCTAACATCTGAGAATATCTGCGTAACTCTATATGACTGAAACTGACTCTATGGCGTATGATAGGCATAGATTATAATATACTGATAGTGCTGTGGAACGTACAGCCCGATCCATATATAATATAATAATGCCGAGGAACATACGGCCCGATCCATATATAATATAATAATGCCGAGGAACGTACGGCCCGATCCATATATAATATAATAATGCCGAGGAACGTATGGCCCGATCCATATATAATATAATAATCATATATATACCGTACCCGGCCCTCTAGTGAGGGACTCGGTGAATAATGCAATGAAACTGTGCACGAATACATACCCGGCCCGGGACTCGGTGAATGATATATTAACAACATGCACGAGTAGAATATCATGAGCAACCATATGCAAACTATATCATCATCTGGGACTTAATAGAATGATTAGAATGAACCAACACTTGAGAATCAAAGACAACTGTCATGTCAAGTACCACTGAGAACTAGAATTCATTGGAGTCATGTATGTTCATCGTTCGCTCGTTTATGTAATTCATGCCAAAAAGAAAGAAGGGATAGCCTTAACATACCTCACGTCGTTCAAGAACTCAGTCCAACCACGAACTTCCACAATTAATATGCCAAACCTATAATCGTAAGAATATGCACATGACTTAAGAAGGCTTTCGTATATCGTATATATCAATTGATAATTTAATTTTAAAACGAAATGAGCAGCACCTCCCCTATATCATTAGTACCTCCCAATTCGGTATATCGCAACAACTTACCCAACAACAAAATAGACCTCAACAATACAATATATATATATATATATATATATATATATATATATATATATATATATATGTGTGTGTGTGTGTGTGTGTGTGTGTGACATATAAAAGAAATTGATTCATCATACGTAACATCTATCCATCCCGGAATTCCAATCAACCGATTCATTGAGTAACTCTTGGGTAAACTATTAAATTAATAAGAGCTGTATTGTCTAACTTCATTCAAAAATGAAACTTGAATTTTTATAGAATCAAAATAGAAATGATTTTCGAATTTGATCATTTCTTAGATTCATTGAATTGTATCGAATCCATTTTCGATTTTAAAGCGAACGATTACCTTATAAAAATAAAACTTTTTCTTTTTTACTTTAATTTAAGTTTAACTCATTAGATTCAGTAATATATTAATTCACATAATATCTTGAATGATGGAGAAGAGGAAAAAGTTATCACACAATCGCTTGAAAAATCTTTTTTTTTTGTCCAACTAGATTCTAAAACTAGTAATTTCTATTAGGTTCCACATTTTATCTTTCCATACGCCCCATCCTTGTAGCTAGATCAAGAAAGAACCTTTGGGTCGACATCCACAACAATGCATCACAACTATGGATTCCAATTATTCTATTTTTTCTTTCATCGAATATGATCTACTACTCTTATTTCTTACTCGACCATTAACTTCTTAAATTTTGTGTGTGTGTGTGTGTGTGTGTGTGTGTGAATTACAACAACTCACAATATCATATAACGAGTGACAAGCTCTAGTTGGGATCCGTACAATCCATAGCACCTATTATATGTTTCCTTCTTAACTTAAAAACGTTCCCAACATGACAAAGACATGATTTACCACAAATTCCAACCTTACATCATATGATTATATCAAAGAAAACTGCCCACAAACTCAACTCTTTCCAAATGACAATTCTATTCGCAAGTTCGTGTTTATTTCATCAATTCTCCATAGGCAACATCAAAATAATTATTAGCACCACCAAGGAAAATATATACTCACCTTATACGCCAATAACTATTCTTCTTCCACCTTACTTCACTTCTAAGAAAGCTCGATTTCAACAACACGACAAAGCGGAACAACGAGATCAGAGCGGAGGGCAAAACCCGCTTAGTTGCTCTTGAGAATAAATTTGCTGCTACCAAAATAAGAATGTACGTTGCTACCTTTAGCTTCTCCTCCGCGTGGAAAAATGGCTGCTCATATATATATATATGTATAGTCTTCATGAACACTTCATATTTCAAGTTGTCTTATTCCTTTCCATGTTAATTTCCTAAACGTGATTTGCAATATACAAATGTTAATATCCAAATTATCATGATCTTACTTTACAGATGTCATACAAGCATTTCATGTGCTATGACTCACCATTTGAAAACTTTTTTTCATCCTTTTAATTCAATTATTTCCACGTGGCAGCCTCCTATAAATCCAAAGGTTGTGCTCATTACCAAACACTAAAAAATTATCGTCCACGTAATTTTTATTCAATAATCCTAATTAATTTCTTGATCCCAATTCACTTAAATAATAACCTTTTCAACACACTTCATATACTCATTACCATGACCATGTAATATAACACTAGTCCATAGCCTCATTTGCCATACATAAAATATTATTTGCAATCATCGTCGTCACACTCTTCCATCTTAAATCATTTCGGGACTTCATTCCTCGTATACACCGAGTTCTTGATTTTCATGCTTGAATATAACCAAATTTTTCGGACTCGGGTAAATTTGCTCATGATGGACGATTCAATTTCCTAGTCCAAAATATGAGATATTATAGCTTGGACCTATTTCATTCAAATAAATTTGAACCTCGACGAAACTTATTTTCTTCGATTTGTTTAACCTCTAATATTTACAACACATCTGTACCATCACTCTAACCACCTAAAAGCTTGGGGGATAACCTCGTTTCCATTTCTAATGTCATTTAACTCGTACACTTTCCAACAACTGAAAACACGGGATGTAACATCCTTCCCCCCTTTAGAACATTCGTCCTCGAATGTTAAACTAGTCTTGTATAAGTATACTGGTTATGGTGATCTCATAACGAATCAATTGTAACTCGAACTCATCTATCATGCTGTGCGTCTCTTTATTTAGCCTAATGCCATTTTTCGCTTGACATCTGTTAATATCAAATTTCCAAAGAAAGTGGTCATAATATAGCTACTTCCGTAATTGACTGCAACTTACTATATCCATCTATACTTGAAGCTTAAGTCGAGTTTTTCTTGTTTTGGAGTCATTTTTCCAGTAATACTGTAGAATAGGAGTTGTCTTTCCCTTAGGTAGGTTTGCCATCGCATATTGGTTCCTCTTGTTCTCTCTTCTAATTCTTAGGGGTCTTCTTCCACTCTTTATTTAGGTCGCATAGTCCGCAGCGTACCTCCTACTTGGAGTCATCATTTTAATCCTCTGACATGCATTATCTATAATATTCCCTTTGAATAGTTGAACACGAGTTTCCTTCTTAGTAATGATACTCGGTTGCAATACTCCCTTGATCCCTCAGGAATATCCCTTCAAGAGATATAAGTGAGTCACCTTCCTGATATGATCCTCCTTGATAATCGGACTCGTCGATCTTTTTTCTTGTTCAATAATGGTATTAAGTCTCACATGGTTTGCAAATCTCTCCCACTTCCTTTCTTCCATATGACCATGACAATGGTATTAATTCACATCTGTAGAGTCTAGATAAATTCAATCCGAGATATCCTGTCATAGGTGTCCCTCGTCGACCCATTAAAGGCTTCATAATTTGCGAGAATTTCGTAACCCTTTGGTAAACTATTGGAAATTCGCTATAACCACAATGATACAAAAATGAAAGTTCCAAGGCATAATATTCTTTTGGTAACGCCCCCTTTATTCAACGATCCTATCGAATTTGTAAGTAATCTAACACACCCCAGGGCTATCGTAGGAAATATATAACATATACTTATATCATATTCCGAGTAATTGTCCTATTTGTCCTTAATGATAATTCCAACTCAACATTTTTGTTATAGCCCGTATATTGCACGTTTGGAAATTCCAAGGTCGTCGTGGAAAGTTAAGGGCGAGACCATCTTCAAAAATTATTTTAATGTACGAGTTGTCGTGAATATTATTTATGACTATTATTAGTATGGAAATATTGTGAGAGGCTAAGGGCAAAAAGAGAAATTCGCAAAATGGGCCGTGGAAATAATGCGGAAGGTTAGGGACAAAATGGTAATATTGAGAAAAGTCGAGGGGTAAAACGGGAATTTCACATGAGTTTCATGAAAGCCCCAAGAAAGGCATATGGATCATGTGACAAAAAAAAAAAAGAATAGAAAAAGATGACAAATAAGTCATCTTTTAGTTTGGAAAAAAAAAATTCAAGAAAAAGAGAGAATAATCTAGAGAAATTGAGAGAGGGGCATGTGCCCCTCACATGATTGAGGATATATATATATATGTATGTTAATTCAAGAGAAAAGCAAGAAAAAAAAAGATGAAGAACAAGTGCCAAGGCCATTCGGCCAAGGCATGAAAAAAAAAAGAAAAGAAAAAAAAATTCAAGCCTTCAATCCTTTGGTTCAAAAATTATGTTCTTCAAGTATTTCTACCAAGTCAAGGATGCTCTTTAATGTGGTGCAATTGTTGGAGCAAGAAAACCATCCCTTATGGCAAGTTCAAGGTTCTAGCCAAGTGAAGAAATTGAAGAAAAGGTGAGAATTTTTCTTCTTCTATGTATTATGGAAGGTTTACGTGTGTTGGAGCAAGTTGAGTTGAATGAAAATTATAGAAATAGTAGGTGTGGTGTGTAGGCAAGGTTAATTAATTTTTTATGTAGAATTCTTGTTGTTGTTGTTATGGAATTTATATTGGAAACGGAAGTTTGATGATTGTGGTATGTAGAATTATATGAAATTCATGAAATATGTATGTATGGTGTGTGGCCGTGAGTGGGCTGCCATGGTGTAGAAAAAATGAAGTAATGATAGTTAGTATTTTAGTTGTTGTTGTGATGGATTCTATGTAGTGAAAATGAAAGTTTGATGATTCAAATGGAAGTTGTGATGGTTATGGGCTGATTTGGAACGTAATATGATTTGAATATGTTCTCTTGAATTTATGGAAACAATGTTGTTAAGGAGTGGATTATTAGTATCGTCGATGAATTTTGAGGAAAGAAATGTATTATTGTTGTCTCTATGGAAATTGATGGTTTCGGGTTCCATGGGGTAATGGATGGGTCACTTTGAATGATGTATGGATTGCTTGGAATGCTTCTAAATCGTATTTGAATGGCTTGGAATAATATTTGAACGAACGATCAATAATGTGAGATTGAATGTACGTAGTTCATTTGAAGGCGAATGAAATGTTATTGAATTAAATTGAATATGTTTGGAGATGCTATTGTAGTTTTATTGTTGATATTGTGGCCGAGTTCCATTCTCGGGTTGTTGTTGTTGAATTGGGCCGAGCCATATTCTCGGGACGATGTATTTACGGGGAAATGCTTCCGAAATTTCGGCGTACAAAGTGTTGCTTTAAAGAATCAACTTATAAATGCCCCTAACTAAGGTTTGGTAAATGCGACCATTTGTAGATTTTTGACGGATTTGGAGCTTGAATTTGGAGGAGCGTAAGAAGCGGAAAAAGGTATGTAAGGCCTCACTTTCTTTCTTTGGCATGTCTTAGATGTTATAGGCTTGAATACGTGTCTCGGGGACTTCCCTAACTCTAGAAATCCGAGATTGAAAAATAGTTACTATTCATTCAGTGGCATTGAACCAAAAGTGCTTGAATAGTGAAAGAAAGATCGAAACACCCTAGGACTTGCAAGAATAAGACCCGATCACCCTAAGACTTTCATAAGCAACATTATGAAACGTATTATACGTAAATTGTCCACGCCGCCTCATTCGACCGAGGCGGGCCCACTATTTCGAACCCCGTCCTATTAGCTCATTAAGCTTATTTCCATGCTATAGCTAAAAAAAAGTTTTTGGTTATCATTCCTATTATCAAATTAAAAGTTGTTTTTAACTAAACCCTCGACCCCAAGGTATGATTTTCTTTACTAAAAGTTTACAAGTGCTTTCCAAAATATACATTTTTCTTTAAAAACTAAGTTTTACAATATTGCCGCTTTTATGACTTAAACAACGACTATAATTCTATGATGTCTATGATCCTATGATGTCTATGATTCTATGGGGACTATGATCCTATGGGGACTATGATTCTATGATGGCTATGGTTCTATGATGACTATGACTCTATGATGACAATGATTCTATGATGCCTATGATTCTACGATGACTATGATCCTATGATGGCTACGATTCTATGATGACTATGATTCTATGACAACTATGATTCTATGATGACAATGATGGTGTCAGGTATGCTAGATCAATGACCCGATATGCTATGACATGTTCTATGTTGATAGTCTCGCCTTATGATTATCGTTCTTTCAAGGTGAGACAAAGCGACCATGATTATTCCATAATGCGATCGGAGGTTTCCGACCTTACGTCACTCCGACAAGTACATGATTTTCCTTGGGCTCACCCGCATGCTAAATATGAACATGGGTTGGGGGATGGGAACTATGCATACTTGGGAATTGGGAAGGAAACTATGTTTCATTGCCACACCGGTCGGGGCCTGGCTTATCATCCCGGACGCGGGATTTATGGCGTAGCCGGAGTATTCCGGCGCTATGTGGGCGAGCCGCCTCGTGCGGTACTATGACCCGATACGACCAAGTAAGCATGCATGGCATCCGCCCCCGGGGCACTCATATGCACAAAAAGTTACTCTGCTATCCTATGATATGTTCTATGTTCTCTATGCAAGATATGATTCCTATGTACGAGTCACGACTTGACATGACATGTTCTATGTTTCTATGCGGTTATTGTCCATGTATACATTTCTTACTATGTTATTATTCATGCCTTACATACTCGGTACATTGTTCGTGCGACGCCCTTCTTGTGGGCGCTGCGTTTCATGCCGCGCGGTACCCCCAGCGAGTAGAAGTCGGTATAGAAGATGTTCCAGCAATGTTGGCAAGCTCCACTCACCCCGGAGAGTTCTTTGAGTCGCATACATGTGCTATGGTCTATGATTACGAGTTAGAGACTTTGCGTACAGAGTCGTGGGTCTAGAGTGTCGGCCAAAAACGGAGAGTTCCACCGGTTGATGTGTTTTTATTTTATGGAGCCCTCTTATTTACAAAAGCTCGCGTCTATTTGAGAAACGACGAAAAGATTTTGAAAAAATTTACTATGTATTTTACTTTACTTTGTCCTATGAATCCAAGAGAACATGTGTGTACTAAGAGTCCGAGGGTTCGCTCGGCTCCGAATATAGGGTCGGGTGCCCATCACACCCTAGTAAAGTCGGGGTGTGACAATTTTGACTCAATTTACCATATATTTTCCTCCAACTGAATCGGAGTATCACAAACACACATTTCTTGCTTACCTCTTACTCCTCTTTTTAAGTACCCAATTGGTTTTATTCTCGACATGTAAATACTTACAGGTTACATAACCGTTCATGTGTGATTCGTGTATGAACATCTAATCTTATTCGTAAACTTCCCTTCCTTTGGTTCGTTCTATTTTGCATATCTCATACATACCAAAATTCTTTTGTCTATCTATTGCAACTTATCTCGTCATACTCTTTTATTTCCTTTATTTGTCCCTTGATTATCACATCTTATATTCTACTATAGAAAGCTTTATGTCCCTTCGTATTTGTCACTTATAAATCGCAATATCATTAACAAACGGCTCTATTGTTAGTCCTTTGCCTCTATTCCAGTATAGCATCGCTATCCTTTACAATATTCCTCGAGTTATTTGCTCCTAATGTCATGTTGGTCAAGGTCTTCACGAATGATTTTCAGTACAATCTCAGATACCCGCTCGATTCTTGTTCATTTATTTACTCTCTATTAGACTCATTTCTGCATAATTCTCACTTTTTGTTTTAGAGTCTATATCTTTCACATCTTAGGATTCATCGTTTCAATCTCTACACTTGTATTTTCCTTACTCGCTTCCCCCCTTAAGGGTCTTACTTATACCATTCTCAAATCTGTTACCTCACTTCCATTCTTGAATTCATGTATCCCTTTCCTCAATTCCTTATTATACTGCATCAAATTCATGCCATTTCCCATAATTTATAGCTACAGTAATTCATGTATGAAGTCTTAACATACTCATTTTACAGTTTTGCGGTCAACTAATACAACCAACATAGCAATCCAAACAAGGATGTATTTTACTTAGCTCAACCGTTAGTTATGAGTCAATGTCTACATCTGCTCCAATTAACAACTTCTGTCCCATAGGGATGCTCGAAATAGTCGTATGTCTAGCTATCTGTACTATCCATGTAATGTCACTTATCCCATTCTTCGATACTCAGAATTCACTTATAGCGTCATCTTTCCCTTTTCTTCCCATCTCAACTTATTCCTCTCTTTCCCGTAATCGACTTATAGTGACCGTAAATGCATTTTCCCTTAAACCTGCCATCTTTGTTTTGAAGGATTTAAGTCTCATGCGCAACGAATACCTTTTATGCCTCATACTCTTTTACTCTTGTGTTGCACTCAACTTTATTTCAAAACGAAT
>NW_026715882.1:0-18505 GCF_029784015.1 Lycium ferocissimum | reverse complement strand
GCCCCGAAATTTCCACCCCGGGCCCGGGGGATACCCGGGGAGCGGGACACAGGGGAAGCCGACGTATTTCGGCGACATGACTTGTTATTTCTACATGTATATGATACGAAATGTTTTGAACAAAAGTATGTATAAGCAAGCATGACATCCGCCCGAAAGGCACCTCTACAGTTGCGTATCATCCTTTTATACCGTCATATCATCTCCGGTCCATACGTTGTTATCGCTCATATGTTACATGTTTCATTGTATTATTTCCATGGCTTACATACTCGGTACACCTCGTACCGACCCCTTTTCTTCGGGGGGGCTGCGTCTCATGCCACGAGTCGACAGTTGACCCGGCTCGACTCCTAGAGCTTTTTCCCACGCATATCGAAAGGCGCCTCCGCTGTTCCCGAGCCACTGCCGGTACTACTTATGTATATATTTGAACTCAAAGAAAGCCGCCCACTTGTAATTACATGTATTTTGTTAGGAGGCTCGTGAGACGACATGTATAGTCAAATGCTTTGCCAGCCTAGTTGTCTCCCCGTCGCCGTGTGATACGTCGTTAGCGCTCGAATATTACTACTCGTTATACGTATGCTATTATCGTCGATGTTATGAAAAAAATGCGTGTTTATACGGCCCACTTAGTAACAAGAACAAGACATATGATGGGGGTGCCCGGTACAAGTATCGGTACCTGCCGCGGCCCCTAGTTGGCCGTGACAGAGACAACGCATTGCCGTTGAGGCCACCTCAGCCATATTCCGGTCCTCCTGTGTATTTAGCATTACAGGCTTCCCCTAGTGAGACACCCAGGCAGAGAGCTCCTCAGAGTTCGTTCTCCAAACCAATGGATAGGGCTGCTTCACCCGGGTCTTTAGCTTATGTGTATTAGCATTCGTCTCTTATTACCTGTTATTCTTGTGGAAGGTTGAGCAAGTTGCTAGGAGATGTACCCGACCTAGGCGGGATTATCAGCCACCGAAGACCTCTATATCATTTTGTGGTCGAGGTGAGACTGCAGGGACGGCGCCGGGCCGTGCCAGCGTTGCTTCGATGGTTCTAGTAGTCGGTTCCCGCCCGGGCCAGAGGTAGTTCCCACCACTAGAGGCGGTTCTCGTGCGCGAGAGAAGGATCTCGCATCGGGGTACGGTGAGGCCCATTGTTACTCATTTCCTGGTAGGCCCGAGGCAGAGGGCCCCGATATTGTGATTTCGTGTACCATTTTTGTTCGTCATAGAGCAAGACCGTGTTATTTGATCCCGGATCCACCTATTCGTATGTATACGTATTTTCGCTATCGCTGGGATTTGCCTTGTGAGCAAGATAGATATACATGTGTATGTGTCTACTCCAATCGGAGATTCCGTGATTGTTGATCGAGTCTAGCGGTCTTGTTTGGTTACTTTTATGGGGTATGACACTGGCAGATTTGATGATTCTCGATATGGTGGACTTTGATGTTATATTGGGTATGTCCTCGCTTTCTCCTTATCACCGCCAAGATGTCCACTTTAGCTACGGCATTCCTAGGCTCGAGTGTAGGGTACTCATAGTCCCGCTCCGAAGAAGGTCATTTCCTCTTTCCTTCTGCCAAGAAGTTGGTAAATAACGGGTGTTTAGCCTATTTGGCTCATGTTCGTGATACGACTGTTGTATCTTCACGAATAACACCGGAGCACCCCAAGGAGAGACACTCGATCTAATAAACCCCTTGCTCAACAAATCTTGTAACTGCTCCTCAAGCTCTCTCAACTCGGCAGGTGCCATCCGATATGGCGGAATAGAGATAGGGCGAGTGCCCAGATCCAAGTCAAAACAGAAATCAATATCGCAATCAGGTGGCACTTGCTGCATTCCTTTATGAATGCAAAGTATCAATGGCCGGATCCGCTTCCGTTACACATGGCCGATATAGTCGCTTTCCCGCATTATCTTCGAGTTTTCAGGGTGAGCATGGTCGTTCGCTGCCTTGAAGACTTCTCTATCTTTATGTCCTATTTTATTCAGAGACATGGACACTTTATGTATTATTATTATTATTATTCCGGACTTGTATTATTTCCCTTTTTAGATGCTCTTGTATTACTCAGACTAGATCCTGGGGGTATTATTATTATACCGCACTATTCTATTATATACATAAATATATCGTGAGACTTATATATTTATTCTATTCCGTTGCTTGATTTAATTATTTATGTCTTAATTATCGTTGGGTTAAGGGTTCGCTTTCCGAGGTGAGAGAGGTAAGTGCCCGCACGACTTATGCCAAAATAGGTCGTGACATTTATTCTCTTTATTCTCGCTCAAATCGCTTTGTATGCGTAAAATTGATAGCAAGTGGGGTTTTACAATACTAATTATGTCCAAAAGAAAAATCTTTCAAGCTTATGACTTTGCAAAATCTGTTTGTTAAGCATACAAGGTTGAATCAAGTGAATAGACAACTTACTTTTGAGCAAATATGAACAAGTAGGAGCTACAAAACATTTTGTTAACAGCTAACATGCAGAGGATCTTCACAATACACATAGCTCCTCCCACATCCTTAAGTATATCAATCACAAAGAAACTTGAACCATTTTCATTTTTTAAATATTTTAGAATTTAAAGTCCAGAGGGTGCAGGGCATTACACATAGTACTAAAGAAGGCAAAATAATCATATTCTAATGCCACAAAGCCCTGAGGACAAAGCATCTGAATTCGGGTCATTCTCTCTGTCTCAAACTAAACCAAAACATGATACCCTCATAGTTAAACAGAGCAACCACCACATAAGGGAAAGGGGAAAGGCATTGAATCATGGATTAAAGTTTAAAGAGAAATGAAAGGAATGGACACCTTAAAATGTCCCTCTCCCCCAATTCATGCAAAGAAAGAGAAGCGTGGAGAAAGATGAGTATCAAGAGGTAAAGGGATTTTTTATAAGATAAAGCAAATGAGATACTTCACTAATTGTCACAACTTGGTTTAAACTTAGGAAATGATTAAGGTGACAAAAGAATCAAGTTCAAAACCACCAAAATAGTTCATAATGTAGACCAAAAATCTCCAGAAGTTGTAAACTAAGAGAGGGCAAGGATAAACTCTTTAAAGCTAGAAACTGAGCTTATTGTTACAAGAAACTTAATAGTCAACTTATGATGTGATTTCCGTGAAAAGTAAGGATTTCCTCTAAACACAATGTGCACCAAAATGAATTTAGAGATCGGCCATCAAACATCAATCTTAAGAAGAAACTTGAAAGATAAGACAACAAAGTGGGTTACCATCATCCGTATTTTCGATGCCGCATAAGGTCAAAAGGTTTCTAAAACCTTAGGCATGGCAGGCTATCATAGGAGGCTAAACCAAACCCAAAGCTTGCCTTGGCTTTCAGCTTGTAAAACCAAATGATAGAGCTGGAATAACAAACCAAGATCCTATCATGACAGAACATATTTGGCTTGAAAGACATAGTAAAATCAGTTCAGATCATCTCATTACTTTAATCTTGTTCTTTTATTGAGTGATGAGTGAAACTAACTAGACAATGTGACAGGGACAGGGACAAATGGTTTGAGGATTGTATTATCTTGTTCTGGGAAAATATACCTGACCAAGAAAGGCAACCCCATTATTTTACAACCTCCTTATCCAATCCATTTTTAGTTTAGAGATTTAAAAGGAGACTGATTCCAATCATTCGAAAGGGACCTCATGCTTAACTGCAGCTTGTTTGTAAAGAAAAGAGCATTCAACTCTAGGAAACTACTCAAGTAAAACCTCTTAACTAAGCAAAACCAACATTAGCTATTTGGAACAAACAACTTAACAATTTGCAAGCATTTCTTCAAAACAACAGCTTCTCAAACAGTAGAACATGGTTAAGTACAGAGTTTTATCTCAGAAATTGAATCACACATATGCCTATTATTATAGGACATCCATTTAATCAAATCATGGCTCCAAGAGTTAATAAATGACATAAGATCACATTCAATGCTTCAAACACACATCCAGTCAGATAAGCCAGAAATAGTTAGAACATGAGTCATTCATAAATGTTGAAAATCAATTTGGCACTTATTAAAGCCTAACACAGCCCCCTGATCATCTGGACTCAGCCTAATCAAATTCTAGTTCTTAACCTAACAAAAGGATTCTGACAATACACAAGTTGTATTTCTAACACAGGCAATTACCAACAGTGTTCTATCTCCCTTTTACCTAAGCTAATTTAATTAAAGGAGCATACGCAGAGTTACATACACATCTACCAACACTTTCCTCATGGAAAGTCAACTAGTAAAATAACTAAGCTACCTACAATAGCACACAGATTCAGGATAGCATATTGAGTTGAATTTCACGCTCACAAACTGAAGGATTTAATCATATGAGCTTTCAGAGTTAAAGTAGGGAATCTGAATGGACTTGCATGCTAAATATTCAACCTAACAGCCCAGAAGAAATACTAATACTCAACCTAATAGCCTAGAAGAAATACTAATAGGTAGTATGTCCAACTCTATACCCAAAATTTGAATCCAACATGTATAGAATAGAGCTACCAAGATTTCAAGTACACTGGTGGGTTAATAGTGTTGATATTTGAAGCAGTAGCTGTTTTAGAAGAGAAAGGAATTAATTCTGAGAACCATTTCAAGATGGAGATATGAACCACATCATTTTCATTAGGATATTAGCTTAAATTAAACTACTCCTAAAGAATTGTGAACATAGAAGCTTAAATCTACATTAAGCTAATCTAGAGCTGATCACAAAAAAGAGGGATGGCCATCAAATACATTTCAAACTACACCAAACATAATCAGATTAAGTTGAAGGACCTGTCAATCTCTAAGTTGAAACAAAAGATTCTCTCCTTCAGGGATATATAAGTTTTAAAAACCCAAACAGAGGGACAAATCAGCTTTTCAGTTAGGCCTACTGCTTATGTTTAAATTAAAGAACGAAGTGCTGTTATCTATACAATTTTGGATTGAAAGGAAAGGTTTTCAGCAGTTCAATACAAAGAAATGTACCAATAAGCTACTTTTGAAAATAACAACTCAAGCATATTATTTGTTTAACAAAGGTAACAGCCACTCATCAGTCACACAGCAGTAGGTCATTTATCCTAAGTGCAGCAAGTTCACCAAGGCATCAGCCAACTTAAGAACATTTTGAGATTTGACAGTCCACAAATTATGCAAAGAAGGAGGGGGGTAAAGAATGAGTATCCCAAAGTGAATAGCTCTAACAGGGTAGTAGAAAAGACCTTTTTCCAAACATGGTGTTAACAAGAAACATGAACAATAAATACACAAATAAGTTTGATGAGTAAGGCCTTAGCAATTAGCAGCCAACCCATAGAAACAACTTGAGAGAAAATTAAGGCAAGGAAGGGGCTTCCACCATCCCATTTCCAATGCCGCAACAAGATCTAAAAGTTTCTAGAACCTCAGCATGGCAGGCTATAGGAGAAGGCTAAACCAATCCCAGAAGCATGCCTTGGTTTTCAGCCAGCAAAGTAGATAGCTAAAAAGTAAAATAGAATTGTGTTCTCTTGAACTTGTTAAAGGAGGGAAGAGCTTCACAATGGAAGTTGAGAAAAATTCTACTGACAAACTAGTTGGTTTTAGACAGCTTAAATTATTACTTGAACTTTAGATTCAATCCTTAGAAAGACATAAAGGCTGAGGTCAAAGAAACACCAATAGTTGAGCCAGGATCATTTCATAGTGTGAAAAGTGTACACTTCTTAAGAATTTTACTAAAAGGAGTTTTAACAGAGCACATAACAGGTTAGAGAGACAATCTGAATTAGTCGAAGGCAAGAGATCACTGACTTGTTATTATTTACATTCAAGATCACAACAGAGAGCACTTGAATTAGAAAGAGATACAACACACCTATTATGCTACTGCAAGACCATTAGAGATTCCATACCCAAATAGAATCCCAATTTAGCCAAGAATTTTCCAACCCCTTCTTTTTGTTTCAGAAGTTTGCATACTTGATTGAAATAACACTAGTCACTGAAGCAAATTCTACACTTAGGCAAGGATTGTGGACTTCAAAGAATCCAGAATAAGTCAGACAAGTATTGTTGCAACATGCCAAGCAAAAATAAGACTTTATACATGATCTAGGAATTCTTAAACAGAGGCAAGAAGACTGGTGAACTCATGGGTTTCATTCATCTAAATCAAGATGAACAACCATTTTCTATCAATCACTTTAGAGAGGAGTGAAACCGGAGATGTGCTTTTAGATTTGAGGAATTTGGGAATGGGATTCTAAATTAGAATACTTTCCTCATTTCTCATTTTAGTAATCTTGAGCAGTAAGTATATCAAGACCATTTTTGAGGATTCAACACATAGTGAAAGCATCTTAAAACATCTACACAAGACTGAGCATGAACTACATTCAACAGATGACTAAGTCACTCATAGGGATATCTCAATCCTACATAACCTTCATTTAGCTACAGAGTTCAACAACCCATTTACATCTATATAGGTTGAACAAAGATTAATTTGTATTGTGATTTGAATCTGGGACAACTGGAAGGAAGCTATCACCTAAACAGCAATAAACCAACAAAGAAACTTATATTGTCACTAACCTATTGTCTTCAATTTAAACCAAAGGGGAACCAAAACATCATAACTAACAATACAGAGAGTATAAGGACTGTTAATCCATAAGTTCAACTAATTGTCACAACAAAGCGTCAGTTGTGGACCATGTAAGAAGGAGTATTGGAACTTAAAGCCCTTATAGCTCACAATTCAATATTCATGCCACATCAATAAAAGGAACTAGAGCTAAGCTATACTAACAGCTACACCAAGCTAATACACACCCAACAATCTTCATCACCCCACCAAACAATCTCCGTATTATATAATTATAAACTAATCTTACTCAGATGCCATTAAAGAAGATAAGTTCTAAGCATACTAATCGTACCCTAATAATATACTAAACATAAAATTAAGACAAAGAACTAAGGATTACCTTTTCGATGAGCAGTGACGGGGGCGACGAGAGTCTACGAACAAGGCGACGAGAGTCTACGAATAACCTTTCACCTAAATCAATTCCGATGAACGAAAACGACTTTCAAAAATTAAAGCACGAGCTTGAACTTCCTCGAAACTCAAGGCATTTGCTGAGCTTCTGAGTGTTGAACTCTTGAGGGTTATCAAAAACCCCATTGCGGGTGTACAAACCCCATTGTGGCTATGTTCTATTCTCCAAAGAAAAATCTAGTTTAAAATGAAGAGGAAGGTTTCTATTTATAGAACCAGAATAAAGTATGACCGTTTACCAGTTGAAGATTCAAAATACCAAACTTACAGGAGAAGGTAAGCAATATCCGTTGCAAATTGAAAAGAAAAAGTACAGTTACCGTTGACAATGAGATGGATGTATACGTTGTTACACATACCCTAGGGTTCGTTTGGTCTGCCCCTTTTAGAAAAAATGAAGAGCAACCGTGTTTTGGGAATTAAAAACGAAGTGGGCCGGGTTGTTGGTTTGGGCTCCATAGTTCAATTGGGCTAATCCATTGATCAACAATTAAAGGGAAAGGGGTTGATTTTGGAGAGTTAAAATGAGGCTATAATAATTTAAGAAATAACCATTTAAACCTCCATTTGAAATCAATTCCCTTCAAATCAAAACCAATCTTTTAAAATTAAACCATTTTGAGATAAATTAACTATTTAACTAACTAATTAAGCTTCTTGATTTTAACAAAGTAAAATAATTAATTGCAAAAGAGATTAGCCACAGTAGTTAAGCTGTAATGACTTTAAACTGATAATAAAAAAAATGTGTATTTAATAAAAACCCTTGGTTTGTGCAAATTGATTTTCAAACTTATAAAATAGACATAATTACTACTTGAAATTATACGTAATAATATGGACAATACATATTAGGGTTATTTGCCGCATAAAATGGAAAAATAACACCAAAACTAGTTTAGGAAGTATTTTTAGATTTTTGACTAATTCTTTTACTTTGTTTGGAACTCAAGAAGCTTAACTAGTTAATTTAATTTTTCAAAGGTCAAAAATTGGGTGTCAACAGCCCTTTTTGACTCGAAATCCTATTTTGGGTGACATTTTGGGTTTAGGTTTAAAGTATGCCAATTTGGGTATCATTGGATTCGCATGACTTCCTAGAATAATAATTTGACCTTATTGAACCCGACTTTCCCATGAAATTACAGTTTTGACCTTTGGGGTTTAGAACTGGGTTTTTGGGTTGGCTTTCTAAAATCAAATCTTTAATAAGGTAATATGGGTATTGTTTGACTCATATTCTTATGTATAATCAGTGTTTGAATAGATTGGGATCGTTCAGAGGCTTTACAAAAAGGCAAGACATCGCTATAGTTCCGGACTCCTATTCCAGGCATGTTGAGACTATGAACCTTAATTTAAGTGTATTGGTTGGTTAAAATTTGAACTAATAAGAAGGGACAATAGGGTAATATAAGTGGGTTTCGATACTTATGAGGTGACGAGCACTAGTATCGGATGTCGGTGCCATGATAAGGGTATTTGTGTAATTTCAATTGTATAGTCTGGTCTGAATGCATGCTTTAGGCATTAGCTGATAGCATAGATTTATTTGTGTCGATGATTGGGATATAATATCTCTTATTTATTGCTTCTATTCTTATTGTTTATCTTATCGGTGATTGTATGTTATCATCACTCATAAATACTCATTTAAAAGTGTAGAAGAACTAAAGATTGAGTCTTTATTGATTGATTTGAGTCTTTATTGCTTAGCCTGATAGCTTATTGTGCTGCATGCCATATCTATGATTAACATAGTATCTCATGTGCATTTGAGGATACTTGTGAAAAGTCCGATAAGAAATGATGTGCTTGAGATTGACCTTACGATAGGTAATATTAGCCTAAGGGCCGAGTATTGTGATTTTGAGCCTACGGGGCTGAGTATAGAGATTGGAAGGGTAAAATGGCTGAGACCTGATGTTATCTGGGAAATATAGGAATATCCCCCTGGTCACGATTCATAGAATTTGAACATGCGCGTAGCTGGAAATGGAAAAAGCCTTGCATTGCATACATTTACATATCATTAAATTCTATTGGTTTCCTTATTGTATGACTTACTGATTTGCTATTTGGATTGCCTTATATGCCTTTTGGATAATTGATGAATTTGAGGATTTTAGATGCTTTATCTAGGCTTGTACGGAAGGTAATGGTACGGATTATGATTATTAGTATTTTTGTGAACTAATAGCGATTAAGTAGGGAAGTAGTATTAGTAGACCAACCACCGTCTCCATTTTCGTTAGGTTCGGTTGACGATACTGCTGAGTACACGTTGTTTCCCATACCCAGGCTACACTTGCTGCACCCTTTTTGTGTGCAGATTCTGTGCCCAATACGAATAGATCTCAAGACTTCGCGGTTGCTCGTTGAGGAGGATATTTTCATAGAGTTTGAGGTGAGCTACATGAAGATTCGTAGCGCCAATTTTCTCTATCCCTTTATTTTCTATCTTTTACTTTCAGACAGTATTTCGGATTGTATTTATTTAGTCTGTTCTTGTACTAGTGTCACGACCCAATCGGAGGGCCGCGACGGGCACCCGGTGCTAACCCACCCGGGCACCTCTTAACATACTCTCACATTTCAACTAGGTGAGCCACATGGCTAAATCATGCTTTCATTCATCATTCACATTAATCCCATTGGGCAACAACACATATATATCATCATTAGTAACTATGCCCATATCAATGTACATAAGCCGACGAGGCTAACAAAATAATATCTCAAAATATAGGCCGACAAGGCCGAACACATCTAACCATATACACGTGTCTACGAGCCTCTAAGAAGAATATGTCATATCATATAGGTGGGACAGGACCACCGCCGTGCCCATAAATATATACACAAAAAATCTATACCAAAAGCTGCAGCTCCTAATGAAATGGAGCTCCGCTAAGTAGTCCCCGAGAAATATAGCTTTGGATCAAGTCCGTTCCCCGGCCACCGCGGCATGACGCGTCCACAAACAAAAGAACGTCGATGCGAAGAATGTACTGAGTATGTAAAACATAATCAATATCAATATAAAAGCATAATAGACAACATATGAATCAGCATAGGGTGGGAGATAATAGTATCATCGTCATAGCACTTACTTGATTTCCATAGGGACATTCCATTTCTATTGCATATCCGTGTACATACATCCATATCCGTACTCATTTACCTTTCGTATCCATTTTCGTATTCGTATTCATATTCCATTCATACTCATATTGATATCATTTACATCTCATATACATTGCATATACATAGCCTTTACATAACATTTACATATACTTAGCATGTTCGTACTCATATTGATGTCATATACATAGCATTTATATAGCATACCCGACCACGATGTTCGGTGTTTCACATATCCGGCCCTACCAAGGCTCAAGGTCATACATACCTAGCCCTACCAAGGCTCGTGGTTATTCGTACCTAATCATAGTGGTGCACGCGCATCATCATATATAGATATATACATATTCAATATATTCTACCCGACCATATAAGCTCGGGGTTTCATAATAGCCATACACAGGAACATATACATATAAGCATCTTTAGCATTACTGCCATCGTCGTTCATTACATCTATCCTTAACGGATTACTCGTCATATAAGGAACTTAGTACAATCGTATCATATCGAGAATCATAAGCTTAGTAGCTTTTAGAGATAGGATCATTGGAGAACATCATAGGCTCATAGATGGATAGATATTTGCCCAAAGAACCATGCCTTATGAAAGAAGTGTTAGCCTTACATACCTTCCCGTTCAACTATTTTATCACTTGTACGTTCTTCTTCAATGCTCACGTTCTACCTTCATTAGAGAATTCGTATCGACATTAGCTAAACAATTATAAGAACGTGCTTGCTAAAGTTAGAGAAAATTGGGCAGCATTTCCTTTGTTTATACGAATTTCTCCATATTCCATATCAACTCCCAAACATTTATAACAACCATCACAATATCATAAACAACAATCATCATTCAATTGCATTATCCACATTTCATAATTTCACTTCAATTCCTCCATAATCATGACCATAGTTCACTATCGCGTTCTTTCACATACAATGCTTATTCCATGTTCTAAATGTCATTCATAACCTACTTACATCCATTTTCATGATTCATTCTAACTACTACTCATCAATGACACTATTCCCACACTTATGACCCATTTTCTATATTCTACTACAATCCAAGTGTTTCAACTTTTCAATACTTCAAATAACATGAAAAGATCATGAAACTTACCTTAGATAGTGTAGGAACAAGCCTTGAGTGGAGGTACTCTTCTTACACCAAAACCCTAGTTCACTTCTCTTGGAATTTCTTGACTTAGATGACTTTAATGTGTTTCACACTCTTGATTTATGTTGGTTTGATGAAGTTGATCATCAATTTCCTTTGGATTCTTGTGGATGAAGTGTGGAGAATATTCTAGAGGGTTATTGACTTGTGGAGCTAAAATGAAATGAATTAAAATGAAAGAGGGGTCCTTATATCAATGTTTTAGTTCAGTCCCGACCAGAACATACGGACCAACATACGGTCCGTATATTTTTCACTGGCCGTATGTCTGGACCGTATGTTTGGTCCAGTGAAGTGTGCCATTCGGGCTGAACCTACTACTGGACATACGGTCCATGTATTTTATACGGCCGCATGTCGGCCGTATAATGTCCAGCTATCCGAGACTTGTTCTCGTCGACTTGTTTGATCTCCGATCCTTATGAAACCTTCTTAACACTTATCTAACACCTCAATACCAATATAAGGGACGTTATAACTCTTCTCCACAACTTCATTAAGCCATCACTAACTCGTTACTCGCGAATCCTTTCCGATACTTATCGTATACATTGCCTTCTCTTGGCAACTTTCTCGTCTAACATCGAATGTCTTTGAAATCTTTCTTAAGGTCATCAAATGCTATTTCTTACTTATCGAAACACCATATACTTCGTGCTCTTCGTTAGCCTATTCACTGTGCATCAACGAAAATTTTTCCGAGGTGTAACAACTAGTGACACCAAATTTTGAGAGTTGTAACTCTTTATTATATGGACTTCTTAAAACTTTAAAATGACTTGTATGATTTCTTTTCTGCATTAATTTCCTTAATAAATTGTTCTAACGGGTTGTGGATGGCTTACTAACTTGGTGGGAGTTAATGTCTTCACGGCATATTAAATTGGGTCCTGACAAATTGGTATCAGAGCTTTAGATTAATCGGTCTCACAAGTATAAGAATAATTTCTAGTAAAGTCTTGAGAACCATTACGATGTGCTCCGTATTTATCTTCAAGAAGCTATAGGACATCTAGGAAAACTCTAATCTTTCATTCTTTATTGTGCGTGCTTGATTCCTATGGGTTCTAAGAGTTTCCTTGTTTCACTCTCCCACAAATAGAGAGGACACGATCAGCCGCGAATGGAGACCAGGAGCTCGCACTTACGCCCACTGCCCAATTACTCGTGGGAGAGGCAGGGAACACAGTAGAGGGTGAGGCAGAGCTAGAGCCCGTATTGCTACACCAGTGAGAGGCCAAGCACTAATTGTTGCTCGAGCACATGCTAGATATGTGACTCTGGACCTAAAGGAGATTTCAGAGGAGGAGCCGATTCAGGTGGATGAGGTTGGCGCCCCTCAGGCACCAGCTGGATTCATTGCTACTCCTGTTTTTTAGGATACCCTATTGTGCATCTTGAGTTTCTTTGAGGGTATGGCCTAGGCAGGTTACTACCAGCTACTCCAGAGAGTTCAGTACTTCATATCCTATGGTTTCTACAGGGTATAGGACCCAGAGGCATAGCCAGCTGCTATTGTGGCTCCTCAGTTTCAAGGTTTGCTAGTTTAGGGTATTGTTATTCGCCCAGTTATCCAACCTACTATGACCATTGAGGAGCAGAAGAGATAGGATAAGTTTGAGAAGATGGATCCACCACAGTATGATGGGAGTCCTATTGATGATGCATATGAGTTTTTGGCTAGTTTCCATGAGTGTCTGCACAACTTAGGGTTGTTTGAGTCAACCGGGGTTGATTTCGTGGCTATGCATATGGTTAACCCTGCTAAGCGGTGGTGGAGGGTTTTGTTTAGACTAGACTAGACTAGCTGGTTCACCTCCAGTTACTTGGGTTTAGTTTTCTCGCGTATTTCTGGAGAAGATGAAGCCACCACAGTATGATGGGAATCCTGTTGATGCTGCATATGAGTTATTAGTTAGTTGCCATGAGTGCCTGAAAAATTTGGGGTTGTTTGAGTCCACCAGGGTTGATTTTGTGACTATGCATATGGTTGGCCCTGCTAAGAGTAGTGGAGGGTTTTGTTGAGACTAGACCAGCTGGGTCACCTCCATTAACTTGGGCTGAGTTTTCTCGCTTGTTTCTAGAGAAATGGGTTCCCCATAACTTGAGGGTTGAGAGGCTTGAAAAGTTTGATAGGTTGGAGTAGCATGGGACATTCGTGACCGAGTATGAGATGATGTTTTACTCTTTGTTATGCCATGCTTTGACCGTTCTACCAAATGAGACTGAGAGGATTAAGAAGTTCATCAAAGGGTTGTCTTTTCCCCTTCGACTTGCGGTGGCACGCGTGGTAGCTTCAGGAGGTACTGGTGGTGGATGCCGTGAAGAGTGTTGAGTCTATCAGGTGTCAGGGGTTTAGGGACAAGCCGGGCAAGAAACCCCCAACTATGGCAGTTATAAGGGCACTTCATCTGGAGGTAGGAGTCATCATGGTAGAGGTTACCTTTCTCAGTTTAGTAGGACAATTTAGGCAGCAATGCAGACTTTGACAGGTGACTATTCAGGCCATGCTGCTCATGGATTGGGGCACAATTCTCAGAATTCTTATTCCCTATCTAGAGGTTGAGGTGGTCATTTTGGTTTTTCTAATGAGCCTATGGCACGCCGATGGTTCTTCGAGTATGGAGGTTTAGGGCATTTTGCTAGAGAGTACCCCAGACTTAGACAGGGTGGCCATGTAACGACCCGTTTGGTCGTTATAGTGCTTTTGACCCATTTACCCTCGTTGACCCTTCCTCGAGCCCTATTAGTATGATTTTGACCCATGAAGATGGGTGGTACAGTCCTCGAGGTGATCGGGTGAGATTTATGATGACTTCTGTGAAATAGAGCCTAAAAGTGAAAATATTTGACCAATAGTTGACTTTTAGTTAAACAGGCCTTTTTCGAAAATTTGTTGATTCTGAGAGATCCAGATGGTCGATTATGACTAGGTGGGATGTTCAATTTGGTTCCTGAGGCACTTGGGAGAGTTTTGAGTTATTGGTTGAAAAGTAGGTATTTGGCCATTGGGTGTTAACCCGTTCAAATAGACCTCCACTAGGAATTTCAAGACCACGAGTGAGTCCGTAGCGTATTTTTTAGCCTTTGAGGTCTTTATCGGAGAGCGAGATTGGTACATTTACTTCTCGAGTCCCTCATGAGTCATGCCTATGAGGCATTTCCCTTAGCGTGTGTGCACAGAAGGGGAGAGTTGGCCAGAGCATTGCATTGCATTACATTACATTCATTCACTACTTATTTGGTGTTTCACATACTCTTCCTGAACTAATGACTTGAAGTTTGATATCGTGACTGTATTGATTGTCTTATTTGCTTTACTTTTTAATTTATCTAGCTTATATGTGTTATCTAATCGTTGTCGGCCTATGATGCCTACGAGTACTAGTGTTGTACTTATACTACTCTTGCTGCACTTTTATTTGAGTGCAGAGTTTGATCCAGTTCTTGCTCGAGACCTCGTGACTAATCCTAAGGCTATCCATCAAAGATGTTAGGGTGAGCTACTAATCGGCCCTAGATCTCTTCTTATGTTATTCATCAATTTGGATAATAATGATGAGGAGCAAAGGGAGAATCTGTTCCATACTAGGTGTGAGACAAAAGGGAAGATTTATTCTATGATTATTGATGGGGGAAGTTATGCAAATGTGGTGAGTTCATACGTAGTGGACAAACTAAGGATTACCAGCATGAAATGCCCTACTCCCTATAGGTTGCAATGGTTGAATGATAGTGGAGATTGAAAAGTAAACAAACAATACAATGATTTATCAGGTTTTTTAAAGTTCTTATTTCTTACATGCTTGCTAGTAATAGTAGAGGTGCTTGACCTTATTAAGATTTGTAAGGTAAGGTCTAGCCCCCTTACTTGTACATTTTTTTTTTGAGGTTCTTTTATTATTAATAAAAAGGTGACTCAAGTTCAATGTTGGGTTTTCAGAGGTGTGAATGAGAAATGAATAGTTGTGATTTTTCTGATAAGGCACAATAGCACCGGTTCACACTGCCCTTTGTTGGCTATAAATATCTATTTTTTTTCTGCAGATTTTAAATTATGAAAAATCTGATTACCTTCTTCCTTCTTTCTTCACTTCAATTATATTTTGTGTGATTTGCTGCCGCCTATTGAGTTCGCTGTTCATTGGGATTTTAGGTACCGCTACGCTGGGGTTTAATTCGTTCTTCCCTTGGAGGATATATTCCATAACTCGAGTACATTGAGGGGAATAATTCTCTTAAGGACACACTGTGAATTCAGTGGGCTCGAGTTATTTCTTTTACATTTATTTCTTAGTGATTTTTTACTCCAAGTTACTATTCGGTCCGGTTTAGTAACTTTTGTTGGTTTGAAGATATAAATTTTCGCTGGTTCTCTTTTTTTTTTTTTTTTTTTAATTCGGTTTGAAGATATAAAAACTTCACCATTATATTAGAAGCAGAATTGTGATGTCTGCATTGACAATACAACAAATCATACTAGACCAGAGGGTTTCTTAGTGGCCAGATTCGCATGTTTTATCTCTATCGCGAGAAATCTTTTCTTGATTGATAATTATGGAATAAATATGAAAGATGAAAAGGGATTCTATACAACAAAGTTGCGTTCAAAATATCCATCCTTTTCACCATTATTATCAGGAATTAGTTGCTCAGTCATTACGGAGTGTAAAATTTATGTGAAAAGTGTTCCTTGGAAATTGATTTGGCTCGACCTGTATGTTGCAAAGAATATAAATGGAAAATACACTTATGTATGGCAACTAGAAGGAAAAAAAAAAGAAAAAAAGGATGATGATCATCAAGTAATCATGCCGACGTAAAAGTGAAAGAAACCAGAAAATTGGTTCTAACCTGAGAAAGACTCAATATTGTTTTGGGTTTTCACAATTTTGGATTATAAATGGAGTGTATTGTTGGGATCAAAATAATCAAGGTGTCATGCGTGATATATTATACGAGTCCACGAAACAATATAGAGAACTAGGTTCTCTATCTGTTTCCCTTAGTACAACGGAAGATAAATAACACAAGATATTTACGCAGAAAACTCCTTGCTCAAGGGATTAACAACCACGAACTACCCCAGTATGATTTCCAACTTTACTAAATTGAGCAGCTTTAGATTACAACCTATAGAAACCTAGAAATTAAACTCTTAATCCCCACCCCTTACAATACCTATTGCAAGGACGTTTACAATAACTCAATTGCAAACAAAAACTACTTGACTAACTCTAGCCAAGAATATAAAGCAACACTGGTTGTAAATCTATCCTACTATTACACATCTTGAAAAGTTTTGTAGGAATGCAAGTTAAGAACACAAGACAAGACTCAACAAACCTAAGGGCTTAAGATATCTTCAGTTGTTTGACTTGGTCCCTATAACCATTGGAGTTTTATTCTTAAGAGCACCTTGAGAGGCGGCTCGTTGCACTTTGAAAGATAAATCTTTTGATTGCAAAGTGTTAGGGTTTCTCTTGCATGATGATGTATATATATGAGAGGAAAGAGTTAAGATGAAAAGGACATAGCATTAATTCCTAGCATGCTATAGCTGTGCTGCTGCACTGTCCAGTCGGTGTAGTGTAAGCAGCTTTTACAGCTGTAGAGTTGGCTGAGCAGCGGGTAGGAGATATGGTCTCTCTAGAGACGTATCTGGTTCCTTCATTCATATAAGCTGAAGCTTTGTGAGGAGAGACTGATTTGCTTTTAGTTCCTTGAGACAAGATTGATGCTTATACATTGTAGGACACATAACAATTTGTCAAATCATCAAAACATAGGTTATAAATAACGCATCAATTCCCCCCCCCCCCCCACTCCACTTTTTTAGTGATGACAAACAGATGACAGTATTCCCCCTAAAAACTAGATGTCTCCGCTACCATTGTTATACCATCATAACTTAGGACACTACACCACTGAGGTTTGTCAAATTATCAAAACACAGGGTATTATCAGTTTTTCCCTTTTTGATGATGACAAACACATAGATGATGAGTACACAAACAATTCCCCCTAAGGACCAGATTCCTAAGTTTTTTCGCCTTAAACATTGTTCCCCCTCAAACCCAGTCAAACTTTTAATCAAACCTTCCCTCATCAAACCCCATCGTACACAGAAACAAAGACTGGTTCCTCATTAATTCATTAAATAATTTCCCCCTTTTGGCATCATTAAAAAAGGAACAAGGAATATGCAAAACCAGGATTAAACTCAATCATTAGCTTATGGCCACAGGGGCAACATAGCATAGGCAATCAATGAAACAAGCACAGCTAAACAATATTGCATAACAGAGGGAGATAATGTCCATCAGCAAACCAAAAGAAACATGTAGCACTAACAGCATAACAAAACATTTTAAGAACATATAGAGATGCCAATGATCAGTACAACCAACAAAAGACATGGATAGAACAAAGTCCAAGGATAGAAGGATGGGAAGAGGAGGAGAGAGAGAGAGAGAGAGAGAGAGAGAGAGAGTAGGAATTTCATTCAAAGTCTTGAAAGAAGCTTGTCAAGGCGCTCATTAGTCGCGCGATGATCATCAACCAGTAGATGACCGACTTCATTTACTTTTTTTTGAAGGGCAGCTACCTCAGTCTTTAGCTTCACATTTTCTTCCTTCAACTCTCTCACATAACCAGGTCCCTCTCCATCCCGTGAATTCTATTGCAACTCAGCTTTTAGAATGGAAATTTTAGTATCTTTTTGAGCTAGAAGAAGTGCCAACTAGTTAATCTCCTTATTTGCATTTTTTTGAGCATCTATCAAGCTTGAGATTACCAATGCATTTCCCACACTTCTTTTCTTTGGTACATTCGCACTTTTCTAAGATACATTCAGTGAACATGTGCATTCTTGTATGTTACACCCCATAAGAGTCCGTGCTACTTGACTTAAGACAAAATGAACGAGTTAAGAAAGTTCAAGAAAAGTTAATCGAGTTAGTAAGAATATCGTTATATATATATATGGTTGCCTTAAGGATCCCGATGTGACATGGCAACCTAAAGGATTTGAAATCGTATTATGAGTACGCATACGAGGTAATGTGAGTGCCCTTTTAAAATTATCTCGAGA
>NW_026715881.1:0-19277 GCF_029784015.1 Lycium ferocissimum | reverse complement strand
AGGGATACGACAAAGGAAAGTAACGAGTAGCTTACGGAGACAACGCTGAAAGGTAGTACGACTATACGGGATCGAGAGGTTAAGATGTAGGCAATAGAGCGGTTGCCGGCAGTAGAAAATTTCCTATGGTAGAAAGTAAGAAAAGCAGGGAAAAGGAGTATGACAAGGTAAACTCCTAGCAAATGCGAGCACGGGAGTAAGATGTGGAATAGTACGAACCAGGAGAAGGAACGATCGTGACTAAGATTAAATATGCAGGTCGTGCGAGGGCGATCATGTTACCTATGAATATTTATACAGATTTGGAGGTGAGACCAAGTAAATGCTTGAGAAAAAGTTTAGGGTCGGTAACAACAATACGGCGACAATACTTCGGGTGCATTAAGGAAAGATGTTAGGATGGTTTGAGATAAATTACCGAGGTGAAACTAGTACTGAGAACGAACAAGACATGCTTATGGTTGAACCAAAAATGTATTCTGATGCTGGTGGTAGGAGAAAAGAGGCAAAGATAAAGTGAAACATAAGGATTAGTGAAGTTACGTTGAGGTGGTTCTTAGAATAATTTGACCTCCTTCGTACATTCGGGTAAAGATTGCAACATCACGTGTGACAGGAAAGTTGAGAGCAAGATCTGAGCAAAGGGACGATAGAAAAGTTCGGATTAAAGATAAGGTAATGACATGAGACAATGTGCTAAAAATGTAACAAGATGAGTAAAGAAAGATTGTAAGACAATTTAAGCAAGTGATCAGAACTAGTTGGCCACAAAAAGGAGGGTGAATTTATACGCCAACCTCTTTTAGAATTGTATTAGCCGATAATGGTTAAAGCAGGGAACGGCTATTAGTAGCTCAGAAATGACAAAAATCATATAACGACAGTCGGTATCGACACTTAGAATTCCAGACTGGCGAATGGGTATGCTTGAAGATATCATCCGTGAAGAACGTGATCAGATTCGACAAGAAGGAAGAGCTTAACTCGAGGTGCACCGAATCTTATTACACTAATTGTAAGGCAAGCAGGTAGCGTGCTAAAGATGTAGCTTCCGTTAAGGCACCGTGGCGGAATAATAACAGAAAGGAAATGACTTGCGAGCCTGAGGAGGAAATGAAAGAGAAATATGGTTGGTAAATGGGATTACATGTTATGGTAGTAAAGAAAACCCCCCTCGAGACCCTTAAGACCCTAGACGACTAGTTGAACATTCGAGGACGAATGTTCCAAAGGGGGGAAGGATGTTATATCTCGCATTTTGTACGTCGGAATATTTTAAGTTAGTTGCGACAAGTTAAAGACAAGGCTATTTTTCCGACTTTGTTTTAACGCATAAGTAAACATGATTTTATTGGTATGGAGATATTAAGAAAAATTTGGGGTTAAACGTGGAATTATGGAAATTAATATTTCATGAAATATGGGGCCAAAAGTGAAGTTTTTGTCACACCTTAATTTCTGTTAGGGCGTGATGGGCACCCGACCCTTATTTAGGGCCGAGCGAACCTGCTGACTCACGTAATACTCATAATCACGCTGGCTTCCAAATCATGACACAAATACATAACGAAAATTTTTCGAAGAATAATGTGCTTTTTACCTTTCTCGAATCAAATAAAATCTGTAACATATGAAACTTATAATACAATGCATAATAATACATCGGCTTACATAGCCGATTACATAACTGACGTCTTATACCCACGACACTGTCTGCAAAGTCTCTAACACAGAACATAAAACCATAGCATAATACTCTGACTCGGCTGCACTCCGGAGAAAAATGGAGCTCGCCAATCCCGCTGGAACATCTTCTGCTCATCTGGGTGTACCTGCGCGGCATGAAACGCAGCCCCCGAAGAAAGGGGGTCAGTACGAAATATGTACTGAGTATGTAAAGCATGGAATACAGAAAACAAGATCATAACTGAAGTAAGGAGTACAGACAATGGACATAATAACCAGGATGTCAAAGTGCTTGTATCTGAAAGACAAATCATACATACGAGGTGCAGAAGACCAACATAATGATCGGGATGCCGAAATGCTTAGCTTTCTTTTGAAAACATTTCTGTCTCATATTTATGGAAAATAGATCATATCATAGTAGCTGACATTAACTGATGTGGGATTCGCCTAAACCAATGTGGGATTCGCCTAAACCAGTGTGGAATTTGCCTCACTACTGGGTTTGCCCCACCATTGGGTTTGCCCCACCACCGGCTCTGAAACCAACTGATCATATTTCTGAATACGTATATATAACATATCATCACATTAAACAGAATCATCATATTATCATACCATCAGATTAAATAGAATCATCATATTACCGTATCATCATAACAGATTCATTATATTATCAGATCATCACATTATCAAATCATCATGTCATCAGATCATCAGATTTTCATATCATATACCCTATGCGGTCCATAATAGGACCGGCGGACGAACGTGGTCGCCCTCTGCCCCCTTGGCGCCACAACTCATCATACTTCGAAAGTTTTCATATCTCCGTCTCTCTGTCACACATCATATCATATAACCACGGTACCCGGCCAAGAGGGGCTCGGCGTACCGGACACATCATAACACCATAATATCAGACGCTCATCATACTTCGGAAGCTCATCATACTTCGGATTGTGCGCACGATAATAACCGGCCCGGGACTCGGCGAAGGAAGTAATAATAGTGTGCACGAGCAGAATCGTGGGATCTATATGCAATTCACAATAACTATAACCACATACAATGTAAAACCATGTGCAACGCAAACATTTACAAAGACTTAATAAATTAATCAAAGCAAATCATTATTTACAAATTAGAACAATAACCAATCACGCTTCTTCCGAATGCCACTCGGGCACATATCAAACCGAATTGTAAAAGTCATAACTTCGTATCGGAATCATATACATAATAATTCTCATTTCAGACTCGTTAAATAAATAGGTAATCATACTCGGGGGTTCAAACGATAATCACATTAAGTCTTTTTCAGAAAATCGTTAAGTCTAGTCATAGTAAAGTCTCGGGCTCCGCGGATAGGTGTCAACCCAAATCCGAGCCCGCCTATGGAGGTCGGGGATGTTATACATTATGGAACCTCCTATGCGCGTTTTGGAGCGATCCGAGCCCGTTTGTGAAAGTTACGGACGTTCGTAGTTTCGGATTCGTTTAAAAACAAAATTCTTTTGAAGACAAAACTTTTGTGCAACTTTTAACATATAGTCATACGAAAGACATAAGAACCATAATTCGATTACATTAAGAATACGAATATCAAGAGAGAGCCAAGAATCATGGACATGCTCGGATCACCAGAGTAGAATTACCTCGAGAAGCGTGTCATAGCTTATTTACTCTAAGACATGCCAAAGAGAGAAAGAGTAGCTTTACATACCTTAGCCGCTTCCTAAGCTAGTCCGAACTTGCGTCTCGACTTCTCATGATCTACAACAACGTCATTAAGCATCAACCATTAGCCATAAGCACCAAAGGATTCAATTCCAAACCATCATTTTGTCTACGAAATTTGGGCGACACCTCCCCTATAAATCCAACAACCCCGAGAATTCAACTCGGCTAAATCGACAACAACCATACCAATCACCATTCTAACAACATCCATAAATGATTCAAAACGCATTCTAACATTAATAGTTCCTTTCTATACAATTCGACAACATTTCATTTATATTCAAATAAACTACATACGATCAAGCCAATACCAATGCTCACATATTCAAGTAATAATCCGAGGTCATTCAATCGAGATTCAAGGACATTTGAAGCTATCCGCAAAGTATTCAAATCAGCCCATCCATTCCACCATGCCACCCGAACCCCTCCAAATGCAAGAAAACAATCAACAATACATTTCTTCCTTCCCAATTCATCAACTACACTAACAACTCATACATTGACAACATTATCCTCACAAATCCAAGAAACTATAATAAAATCACATTAACTCCAAATCAGCTCACACGGTTTTTAACTTCAACTTGGATCATTAACCTTCATTCTACATCATAAAATTCATAACGACGACAACCAAAATACTAGATAACATTAATTCATTTCTTACATACCAAACGTCCCTACACGGCCATTCCTCAACATACATCATTCCATGAGTTTCATTCATTTTCTACACATTACAACAACACACAAACATGTTGAATACAATTAATTCATCACTCCAACACAACTCTACATACACACGGCCAAACACACACCACACGACTACAACTTCAACAAATATAATTTCATGGTTTCCTTCATTTCTACATATCACAACATGTACCAATTGTTATACCTCGCATTTTGTACGTTTGAATATTCCGAGTTAATGGCGGGAAGTTAAGGACAAGGTTATAAATTTTTTTAGAATGTATAAGTGTGTATTCATCCTTTTTATTGGAATGGAGCATTAGGGGTAAATTCGGGATAAGGAGAAATTGGAGGCTAAAAGTTGGAAAAAGGATTTTCATGAAATGGCCAAAAGGCCTAGGTGGCCGTGGGCCCCACCCACATGTTGGCCAATATTTTTATGACATGGAATGGCACATGTGTGTATCTTGTATTGGAGAAGGCATGTGTATGTGTATGTATAATTCCTTACCATGCAAGACTTATTCATCTTTTGCAAATTAAGAAATTTCTAGAAAAGTGAAGAAAATTGGAGAAAAATAAAGAAAATAAAGGAGCACATGACCGGCCATATATATATTTATATATATATATATATATATATATATATATATATATATATATATATATATATATATATATATATATATATATATATATGTGTGATGAAACTACAAGGCTCAACTTATCATTTCCTAACTCTAGAAAACTCAAGAAACATGAAGAAAAGAGAGAGAGACAATCGGCCATGGGGGTGGCAGAAAAGCTGCCCCCATAATTTGATCATGGAAAAGTAATTTCTTCATTCTTTCCCACTAATTGGAAAGTCCTCGTCGACGTGGAGTAGTTGTTGGAATAAGAAAACCGTTCGTTCTCGCAAATGGTAGTCCTAGCCGAGGAGACAAGTTGAAGGGAAAAAGGTAAGGTTCGAACTTGTTTTTCATATGTTATGTATGATTTGTGGATGTTGTGGAGTGTGGAAATGAATGAAACTCATGAAGTTATGGTGTGGTGAATTGTGGCCGTGTGTATGTGAGGATATATAGGAGTGAAGGATTAATTTATTTAGCATGTTTGGATTGTGTATTATAGATGGTTGTGTGTGTGGTAGAATGTGTAGAAATGAATGGACTTCATGGAATTATGCATGTTGAAGACTTGGCCATGTAGGGGCTGTTTTGGTTGAACATGATGGGTAAATTTTATGTAGTATTTTGGTTGTCATCGTTGTGAATTCTATGATGTAAAATGAAGTTTTAATGGTCCAAGTTAAGATTTTAATCGTGTGGGCTGATTTGGAACTTATTGTGACTTTAATGTGGCTTCTTGTATTAATGAAGATGATGTTGCTAATATATGGAATTGTTAATATAGCTTATGAATTCGGAAGAGAGAAATGTATTGTGATGGTTCTTATGGTATTTGAAAGTTTCGGGCAAAGTAAGATTTGGGTTGGAATGTCTTGAACATTTTGTGAATTGATTATCGAGATTGTTATTATGATTGTTGGTTTGGTTGTTGTTGATTTGGCCGAGTTGAATTCTCGGGGACGTTGAAGTTATAGGGGAAATGCTGCCGAAATTTTTATAGACAAAGTGTTAATTTGGAATTGGATTCTCAAGTGTTATGGCTAATGGTTGATATCTAATGACATTATTGTAGATCGTGAGAAGCCGAGACATGAGCTCGAATTAGCTTAGGAAGTGGCTAAGGTATTTTAAGGCTCACCCCTTCTTTCTTTGGCATGTCTTAGTTGAGAATAAGTTATGACATGAATTTCGAGGTAACTCCATTCCAGTGATCCGAGCATGTCTATGATTCTCATTGGCTTCTTGATATTTGTATTCTTAATGTGGTCAAATCCTAGTCCTTATGTCATTTGTATAATCAAGTTTCAAAAGTTTCATAAAGATTTTGCTTTCAAAAGAGTTTGTTTCTAAACCATCCCGAAACTACGAAAGTCCGTAACTTTCACCGAAAGGCTCGGATCGCTTCGATTTGTTCGTAGAAAGTTTTGTAACATATGATGATTTGATTCTTCATAGGCGGGCTCGGAATGATTTGATATACGACTATGGTCCCTACGATACTTTGATATACTTATGATATTTGATATGTTTAAGTGCCGTCCGAAAGAGTTTGATATAACTATTGCCGGATTTTCAATAACGATGTGAGAATGTTGAGCTATTTCCCGTGAAGCTATTCTTCATTGACGATCGACCTTATAATAATCCTTCCTCCAAGGTGAGACGAAGCGACCACGATTAATCCATAATATGATCGGAGGCTACCGACCTTATGTCACTCCGATAGATACATGACTTTATTTGGGCTCTCATGCATGCTACTCATATGATATATGAATATGATATATGAATATGATATATGAATATGATATATGTATATGAATATGGGGAATACGGAAAAGGGCGAGAGCGTTATATACGCGTAACCACCTGATCAGTTGGTATAATATGATATGATACCGTCCCGGACGCGGGATGCCCGGACGGGGGATATGTGTTTATGGATCGGGCTGCACGTTCCGCAGCAATATAATATATTATATGGATCGGGCTGCACGTTCCGCAGCAATATAATATATGTATATATATGGATCGGGCTGCACGTTCCGCAGCACTAAGCATGCATGGTTCCGCCTAAAAGGCACTCAGATGTACCGGTTACTCTTTTATTATATATATATGGATCGGGCTGCACGTTCCGCAGCACTAAACAGGCATGGTTCCGCCTAAAAGGGCACTCAGATGTGCAGGTTACTCTTTATCTCATGAAACGCCCTATGTTTTCGTCCTGTTACTACTCATGCTTTGTATCCTCTAAAATGTTTTACTCATGCCTTACATACTCGGTACATTGCTCGTGCGACGTCCCTGCTTGTGGACGCGCGTTCATGCCGCGCGGTACACCCAGATGAGTTGAAGATATTAGCGAAAGATGTTCCGGCGGGATTGGCGAGCTCCATTTTCTCCGGAGTCTTTGCCCGAGTCGAGCATTATGATATGGTTTCATGTTCCATGTTAGAGACTTTGCGAACGATGTCGTGTATGTAGTATGTCAGTTTTGTAAGCGGCTCCATAAGCCGATGTATTGTGATGCATTATTCTACGGGTCTTACACGATCACAGGTCTTACTTGATTTGAAAAGGATGAAAAGTAGGTTTGTTTCTGAAAAGCTTTCATTATGTACTCATGTTATGCTATGAGGGCCCAATATGATTATGAGTGCCATGAGAGTCGAGAGGGTTCGCTCGGCCCCTAGGTAAGGGTCGGTGCCCATCATGCCCCATCGGAATTGGGGTGTGACAAATTGGTATCGAGCGGAGTTCGTCACAGGGGTTGTCTGCGAAAGTCGTGTACTGGTAGTAGTCCCATTTATGGTGTGAAGCCGGCCACATTTATAAACAGGAGGCTACGGGGCATTTAGGGTGGTTACTCTTCTTTCACTTCTTAGATCGTACCATAGAGCCAAGTCATAGGAAATTGGATTTTCGATACTAACCCTTGATTATGGCAGAAGAACGACATCGAACAGAGGAGGAGCGACGATATTGGAAGTTACAAGCACGCAGGTAAGTAAAGGTATGAAAGATATATGTCGGGTAAGATATTGAAGTATGATGGAAATACAAGCTGAAAGATTGAAAAGGAAAGTAAGCAGGAAAGTGTAACACGTACAGTCATGTTGAGCATATGAGGTAAATTCATTATTTTCAGACTTTTAAGAATATTGAGAGCCCTGTGCGGCTATGATACAATACGATATGATATGATACATACATATATGCGATGGCCCTGTGAGGCGATGTTGGTATTTCCTGCGTGCAGGTTTTGGATAGTAAGGAATACAGAGGAAACTCTGTCAAAATTTTTCTGGAAATAATACGAGAGTAAGATGTAAGTTTGGAATATGTTTGGAAAAGGTCATATGAATAGTAATGATGGGATTTGACCAAGCCGTAAGTGCGGCTGCCCTTTTGGAAGAATGAGTTAAATTGCGGAATTAGCAATAATAGTAAACAAGAGGTCGATGGGGATGTGGTAATAAGGAATTTGAAATGGACTAGCGATATTAAGAGATGATCTAGAGAGGACTGGTAGGTTTGAATAGAGTAATATGTATTAAGGCATCGACTGAATCGATAGGTAGGAGGAAAATATGATGAGATTATAGTCGCGGGAAGTAAGGATACGAGTAGGCGGGTATGAAAGAAAAGAAGAGAAGAATTATGACGGATAGGAATGTATTAATAAGACAGTACCGGGATGTGTCGTGGGGGCGTTTGGGGAATATGTTAAGATTCCGACTTACTCAATATTATGTGTAGAAGGTCGTACGGCGAGGTAGACGCGCGGTCGAAAGCGTTAAAGCGTCGTATTCCATCAAAGTTCCAAAGTTAAGCGTCTTTGGCGTGAGAGCAATTTTAGGATGGGTGACCCCGGGAAGTTTTTGAAAAGTCTCACAAATTCGGACGTAAAAGGAAAATGAGAGGTTAGATTAATCTAAGGAAGATTAGAGTCTATGGAGTGGGCAGAAACCATAAAAGGTCGCGTAGGACGGGCGGATCATCAGGTCGTAGGACGAGGAGGAACAAGGTAGAATAAATGCCAGAAGATGACTGGTATGATATAGGTAAACGTGGATGAACGGAATACGTTTTGAAAATGGGAGAAGGATTATGTAGGAGTAATGTATCCTGAATGATACAGAGAGGGCATAAGATTTCTCGTGTACAGAAGAAGAGATAGGCACAAATGGGAGAAATGATGAGGGGATACCAAAGGAAACACCCGATATGGGTTGGGGTAAAGATAACATTCCGAGCGAACTTTGGACACTTGTTGTCAGAGTAAGAGTATTGCCTAATTGAGATCGGAAGTAAGGACGTGAGGCAAGTATAAATAGATAATGATATAAGTACACCCCTAAAAGGGGGGGAGCGAGTGAGAGGAAACACAAGGATGAAATTTGGAAGCAATCGACACGGTAATGTGTTTGATACGGATGCCTGAGCTACACATAAGACCCTTTACTGAAATAAACTAGTAAGATCGGAAAACTAGCAATAAGTGGCTGAAAGTTAGGATGGTATTTAAGGCGGTGTGAGAAGTTGTTGCAGAACTTTGAATGACATAACGCTAGGAAGTGGATGCGTACGAGGACAAGAGTATGATAAGAAGACGGTATGGAACAACTTAAGAGATAACAGGAAGGATAGCGACGCTATGCTAGATAGAGGGCCGAGATGCTAGCTATAGAGGTGTTCGCTAATGTTATCGCAACTTGTTAGTAATGAAGGAGAGGGAATAGAAAACCCTTTACGGCAGGAAGTGAGACAGTCAAGAGCGATTAAAGGAAGGGGAAGAAATATGACAAAATAGGACGAGCGAATTCCAGTATGGACAAGATGTATAGAGCGGGATAAGCCAGAGGACGGAAGAACCATGTTTAAGATTGAACATATTTTATATAAGTGCGCAAGGACAGTGATGCCACCTGTAAGTATTGGTATGCTAAGAATAAGACTAAGTAAGTGTTTGGTAAGAAGAGCGAAGGCTTAGCAAGGACAATGCGGTTATGATATTTCGGGAACACTACGGAAAGAGGTAACAATGGTCTAAGCCAATTACTAAAATGAAGTTAGTGCGGAGGCCAAACGAGGCATGGTTATGATTGAATGAAGGACTGTTTCCATACCGCGGAGACGGACAAGAGAAGAGAAGACGGTAGAACATAAGGACTAGTAAAGCGGCGAGGCATTCCTTGGACTAATTAGAACACCTTCGCGTATTCTTACCGAGAGCAAAGCGTACGACCCAACCCCGTGGGCGCGGCGGTGTCCCTAGCTGACACCATACACACCTACGACGGATCGGCATATCAAATAGCTAATCTCGTTTAGACATACATAAATTCATACAAATATCGGGTACGTCGCATGAAAATATATACATACATAAACATACTTAGACCTGCACACTAGCCGCTGAGGCTATCATAACAGACAGAGTCGCAAACCCGAACATACGTACCTGACCAGTGACAACTCACAACCCACAATCATGTCTACAGGCCTCTATCATACGATAATCGAGAAGACGGGACGGGGGGGGGCCCGCCGTACCCAAATAGTCATATATACGGAACATATGAACAACGAAAATATATACCAAAAGTATCGGCTCGGATCAAAAGGAGCTCCTCCAAAACAGCAGATCGAAGTCCTAGACCGGTGGCGTATCACGCGGTGCGTCCGTACACGTGGGCATGTAACACGGCCCCCGAAAAGGGGGGTCGATACGAAGATGTACCGAGTATGTAAAGCGAGAAAGGTAACAAGTATAACCATGATCAAAGACGGGGAGTACGAAACATAACGGACGGAGGCGTAATTAGAATCGAAGTACAAAAAGTAACACCGTGTCCGAGACCTCGAAAGACATAATGCATATCGTATCATATAATATCATGCGAACATGTATCGTGTCCCGGCCCTCGGATAAGGGACTCGGTAAGTAAAGTCATGCATAACGAATCATGTACCATATGTGCGGATGACGTGTCCCGCCCTTATTAAGGGACTCGGTAATATGGAATCATATCCGTCAAATCATATATCATGTATACATAACGTGTCCCGGCCCTCTCTTTGCGGGTCTCGGTGAATAATAATCATGTGCCGTCCGGCCGCCATCCCCGTATCATCATATCATAATCATATACAAATAACGTGTCCCGGCCCGCAAGTACGAGGGACTCGGTGAATAATGCGAGAAGTGCGCACGAGAACATGTCCCGGCCCGGCTCGGTGAAAAGACATATCATAGCTTGCACGAACGTAGTAGTGCGAAAACATATGCATATAAGTCCGGACTCAACGGACCAATCACATAAATAGTCATAATACGTACCTTTCGGATGCCATGACGGATTATGTCAAATCGTAGTTTTTGAGACTATTCGTACGTAACAAATATATCATAGGGCTTACAAAAGATTCAAAATGATCGTTCTTGAGCAAACGGAACAATACAAATGACATATCATTTCAAGGAAATCGGACGATGCTCGTATAGGTATATGTATGCCCTTTTTGGGGATGGCACGATTTCTTACTTCGCATCATATTTTTAGGATCATAACCCATATCAAGACATATCATAAACTTATCATATTCATTGTTCGACAACGGTACAATCATCAAAGATTCCTTTAAACATGGTATAGGAATAAATTAATTAAAATCATAATAAGAGGTCTCGGATTCTATGGGCCCACCTCGGGTCAAATCGAGGCGGCGGGCATAAATCATGGATCATAGTCTTTATAAAGTCATTTGAAAGCGTTTGGGACAAACCCGGTTCATTTGGGAAGGTTTCGTACATATAAGTCATTTTGATGACAACTTGTGAAGAAACGAGGTTCAATCTTACCGAACGTTTTGACGCTATTTTCAATCTTGAATTATGGAACGCAGAAGTGCAATCGAGGTTCACTTTCAAGCCTAGTACACTCAGAACATGCCAAAGAAGAATAGGGGAGGCTTTACATACCTGGATTGCACCTTACGCTTGTCAAACCTCACTTCCCGTTTCGTCCAAAACCGCAAATGGTCATCTTTACCGCCACTATTCATGCAAGTTAACATTTCAACTTTGGTTAAGTATTTGGCTACCGAAATTTCGGCAAAGACCTCCCCTATAAATACCACGCCCCCGAGATTCAACTCGGCTCAAAACAACCAACAACAAGCCAACAATCCAACAACAACAACAAGTATTACAAATTACACAATATGGTGCAACTAGCCATTTTTCCGACATAATACAATAATTTCCGTTCTAACTTCACACTTTCAATCCAACATTGACATTTCCATATTCATCAACCCAACAAGATCACTTCGGAAACATTCCATAACATATTACGAAGTATTCACAAAATATACAAAATATACAAATTTTCCACCAAATTCATAATCCATTCAAAACCTCCAAATTTCAACATAAATATTCCCAACATATTTTTATCCTTCAATTCCATTTACAACAACTACCATACACATCTTACAACTTCATTCTCCTCAATTACATACTCTATAATAAAATCATATACTTTCCGACAACAACTTAACGACAAATTTTTCATATTAACTTAAACCATTTTTCTTCCATCCTCATCACAAGATTTCAACAACACAATTAGCAACTAAATAAACTTGAATTTACTTTACTTCTATCACAATAGGGCTCACGGCCAACTTCCATATTCCTACCTTCAACCTAATTCATTCAACTTCCATTTCCAACATGAATTACATCATAACCACAACTAAAATACAACATAAAATCCAACACATCTTCCATACACAACCATGCACATACACGGCCACAACACACACCCACACCACACGGCTTACACACACAAAATCACAATTCCATGATTTCCATGCAATTCTACATACTATCACATATATATATTCTTCCATAACATAATAAAAACATGAGATTCTTACCTTCTTCCAATTTCTTCCACTTGCCAAAAGAAGCTCTTTCTTGCCTTGAAAATTACACCAACTTGGAGAGCATCTTGAACTTAGTATGAATTCAAGAAGAACCAAATTTTTGAGTCAACAACCAAGCTCCAAGAATTTTTCTCTTTTTTTTTCATCCCTTCTTTCTCTCTAGCCGAATGGCTTCTTTTTTTTTTTTCTTGATTTTTCTTTGATTTTCTTGAATGTTCTAAGGCTAAGGATCACTTATATAATTAATAGGCACATGGAAAATTAATTAACTTGGGTTTGGGCCTTGGCCATGTGGCCGGCCACCCTCCAAAAATTGGGCCTCAATTTCCTTATTTTTTTTTAGCCCAATAAGTCATGAATCATATTTTGCAATTCCCGAAACAAATTTCCAAAATTCCAATTTTGCCCTTAGGCCTTCTCCATTGTTTCCGTATTCAAGTTTCCATCACCGGCATACACTTACTAAGAAAAATTCAAACATGGCCTTCTTTCTCATAAATCACAATTATTTCGAATTTTCCGATTATGCAAAAAGGCGGGATATAACATCCTCCCCCCCTTTAAAACATTCGTCCTCGAATGTTAATTCAACCTCATGGTAGATCGCAATCAGTCGGGGAGGTCTTCTTGCCATTTACATACTTGTACTTGATCGAAGAACTTGTAACGGCCTTCATTTTCCAATTTTCATCCATCTCCCTTCGATACCACCATACTAGGGCTGTTCGTGCCGTCTTAAATCGGATATACGGCGGACAGAATCTTAACTAGAACCAAGAGATCAAACGGACGTCAGGCGGAGTCATATCCGGAGTCAGAAGTACGAAAGTGCGACAGACAGAATCATAATCCGACGTCGTCTTAAGCGGTTTCAAAATCAGAGCCAGACGTACAGAGGTATATCAGACGGATCTATAATCAGAGTCAGACATATTGAGATTTATCGGATGGATTTCGAAATCAGAGTCAGACGTATAGACACATGCACCAGACAGATTCACCGTCAAGATCAGACGTACAGACGTGTGTCAGACAGATCCGTGATCCGGGGTAGACATACAGAAATATATCGACGATTCATATCGAGTCGGATGTACGAAATTTATCGACGATTTGAAATCGAATCGTACGTACCGAAGTTTATCGGACGAATCATGATCGGAGTCGAGACGTACGGAGGGTATATCGAACGAAACGTAATCGATTCGTAATCGGGGTTATGGTAGGCTCCACCGAAAGCAGGGACGCAGAAATGTGGCGTACCGAATCGCGATCAGAACCGAACTACCTTTACTATACTCCAGACACTTACAGAAATTTCCTTGTCATCCTACTTACAAACATTTCCAATCGCTATTCAAATTTACTTTGGTTTCAGAACCATTTTTATTCTTCTCTCGACCTCGTCTATCTTAATCGGTGTAACCCTTTAGATCTCTAATCACTCCACATACTCAAATTCCACTTAAGTTACCCCAATTTCTCATTTAGTCCCCATATCCATATTGTGAAAAATTCTTAACATACTTCCCAGGGGGGTCACCCATCCCAGGATTGCTCTGGTCTCAGCACGCTTAACTTCAAAACTTTTATGCCTTCGGATGCGTTATCGGTAATATTACTGCGTCAAACGCCCCACACGATCTTTGCCACGTAATTTAGGGCAGTTCAGCGCCTTAATACATTTTTCAGAAATTTCTGTAGCGGGTCCCACCCCGGTCCACACTACACAATTACCATATTGCCCTTCAGAGTTCCTCAACATCTACTTCCACTTGTACTCATAATTATCCACCACCCGGGGTTTCTAGATTTGTACTTATGGCGGGGACATCTCAGTCGCCCCTACTGTCACCGGATAATATTTTACAAAAATCATACACACATAAGAAATTCTAGGAAACTCATATACTCATAAAATACTCAATTTCGAATCGACACGGGAGCCGCCGTGAGAGGTGTGTCCACCATCATCCTCGTCCGTCTCGCTCCCTACCTACCGGCCTCCGCTATCACCCGCATCCGAATCGGAGGGGTATCGAGTGGATGATCGAGACGCTTCCGGCACAGGTGTCCAGGACATAGAATAAGAAAAATCCGTAGCACTCTCCGAGGTGGCCGGGCTATCGGGGTTCACCCTCGCAGTAACAATCGGCGCATACCTAAAAATCTCCTCCTCCGTCGTCCCGGAAGAAGGCTCTGATGGGTCTGCCTCATAACTATCCTCCTCCGCGGAGGTAAGAAGCTCCGGAGGGGTCATCGCCGGATCCTCCGAGATATCTGTGTCATAACCACTCTCCGCGGAATCCTCGGCTCCAGACTCTGGAGGAATAGTAGCTGGGTCCTCCGACGGGTCCGTATCATAACTGTCCTCCGGGGGATCCTCCGAAGGATCCGTCTCAATCGAGTAACTGGGGCTCTGCCTACTCGGCCCCGGTGACATCCTGGGGGCCTTCTTGGCACCCCCATCCCCCTCATCAGACGCTGCCCTTTTCATCTTTATCAACCTACAATCACCTGCAAGGGGAGGGTCAGAAATAATTTCCCAAAATACTGACGCTGACGCTCTTTTGGAGCCTCGCTGTATATACAGCAATCCATTGGGGGGACTATCCTAACAATACAGCTCTATCGCACGATCTAAGATTCCAAGAAAGGGTAACATAACATCCTAGATGTCCCGTAGCCTCCCGTTTATAGATGTGGGGCCCAACACACCGATAAACAAGACTCTACTAGACACGGCTGTACATTCCGAGAACCGACCGCTACGATACCACTTTTGTCACGACCCAACCCCGTGGGCCGTGACGGTGTCCTACTTGGACACCCATACGTACCTACCCCGATCGATCCGGCATATCAAATAGCTAATCTCGTTTAGACATACATAAATTCATACAAATATCGGGTACGTCGCATGAAAATATATATACATACATAAACATACTTAGACTCGTACACTAGCCGCCGAGGCTATCATAACGTATGCGTAGTCGCAAACCCGAACATACGTACCTGACCAGTGACAACTCACAACCCACAATCATGTCTACAGGCCTCTATCATACATAACAGAATCAGAAGACGGGACAGGGCCCCGCCGTACCCAAATAATCATATATACGGAACATATGAACAACGGAAAATATATACCAAAAGTATCGGCTCCGGATCAAAAGGAGCTCTCAAAACAACAGATCGATATCCTAGACCGGTGGCGTATCACGCGGTGCGTCCGTACCGTGGGCATGTAACACGGCCCCGAGAAGCAAGGGGGGTCGGTACGAAGATGTACCGAGTATGTAAAGCGAAAGGTAACAAGTATAACCATGATCAAAGACGGGAGTACGTAAAACATAACGGACGGAGCCGTAATTAGAATCGAAGTACAAAAAGTAACACCGTGTCCGAGACCTCGAAGACATAATGCATATCGTATCATATAATATCATGCGAACATGTATCGTGTCCCGCCCTCGGATAAGGGACTCGGTAAGTAAAGTCATGCATAACGAATCATGTACCATATGTGCGATGACGTGTCCCGCCCTTATTAAGGGACTCGGTAATATGGAATCATATCTCGTCAAATCATATATCATGTATACATAACGTGTCCCGGCCCTCTCTTCGCGGGTCTCGGTGAATAATAATCATGTGCCGTCCCGGCCGCCATCCCCGTATCATCATATCATAATCATATACAAATAACGTGTCCCGGCCCGCAAGTACGAGGGACTCGGTGAATAATGCGAGAAGTGCGCACGAGAACATGTCCTCGGCCCGGGCTCGGTGAAAAGACATATCATAGCTTGCACGAACGAGTAGTGCGAAACATATGCATATAAGTCCGGACTCGACGACCAATCACACAAATAGTCATAATACGTACCTTTCGGATGCCATGACGGATTATGTCAAATCGTAGTTTTTGAGACTATTCGTACGTAACAAATATATCATAGGGCTTACAAAAGATTCAAAATGATCGTTCTTGAGCAAACGGAACAATACAAATGACATATCATTTCAAGGAAATCGGACGATGCTCGTATAGGTATATGTATGCCCTTTTTGGGGATGGCACGATTTCTTACTTCGCATCATATTTTAGGATCATAACCCATCTCAAGACATATCATAAACTTATCATATTCATTGTTCGACAACGGTACAATCATCAAAGATTCCTTTAAACATGGTATAGGAATAAATTAATTAAAATCATAATAAGAGGTCTCGGATTCTATGGGCCCACCTCGGGTCAAATCGAGGCGGCGGGCATAAATCATGGATCATAGTCTTTATAAAGTCATTTGAAAGCGTTTGGGACAAACCCAGGTTCATTTGGGAAGGTTTCGTACATATAAGTCATTTTGATGACAACTTGTGAAGAAACAGGTTCAATCTTACTGAACGTTTTGACGCTATTTTCAATCTTGAATTATGGAACGCAGAAGTGCAATCGAGGTTCACTTTCAAGCCTAGTACACTCAGAACATGCCAAAGAAGAATAGGGAAGGCTTTACATACCTGGATTGCACCTTACGCTTGTCAAACCTCACTTCCCGTTTCGTCCAAAAACTGCAAATGGTCATCTTTACCAGTTACTATTCATGCAAGTTAACATTTCAACTTTGGTTAAGTATTTGGCTACCGAAATTTCGGCAGCACCTCCCCTATAAATACCACGCCCCCGAGATTCAACTCGGCTCAAAACAACCAACAACAAGCCAACAATCCAACAACAACAACAAGTATTACAAATTACACAATATGGTGCAACTAGCCATTTTTCCGACATAATACAATAATTTCCGTTCTAACTTCACACTTTCAATCCAACATTGACATTTCCATATTCATCAACCCAACAAGATCACTTCGGAAACATTCCATAACATATTACGAAGTATTCACAAAATATACAAAATATACAAATTTTCCACCAAATTCATAATCCATTCAAAACCTCCAAATTTCAACATAAATATTCCCAACATATTTTTATCCTTCAATTCCATTTACAACAACTACCATACACATCTTACAACTTCATTCTCCTCAATTACATACTCTATAATAAAATCATATACTTTCCGACAACAACTTAACGACAAATTTTTCATATTAACTTAAACCATTTTTCTTCCATCCTCATCACAAGATTTCAACAACACAATTAGCAACTAAATAAACTTGAATTTACTTTACTTCTATCACAATAGGGCTCACGGCCAACTTCCATATTCCTACCTTCAACCTAATTCATTCAACTTCCATTTCCAACATGAATTACATCATAACCACAACTAAAATACAACATAAAATCCAACACATCTTCCATACACAACCATGCACATACACGGCCACAACACAACCCACACCACACGGCTTACACACACAAAATCACAATTCCATGATTTCCATGCAATTCTACATACTATCACATATATATATTCTTCCATAACATAATAAAAACATGAGATTCTTACCTTCTTCCAATTTCTTCCACTTGCCAAAAGAAGCTCTTTCTTGCCTTGAAAATTACACCAACTTGGAGAGCATCTTGAACTTAGTATGAATTCAAGAAGAACCAAATTTTTGAGTCAACAACCAAGCTCCAAGAATTTTTCTCTTTTTTTTTCCTCCCTTCTTTCTCTCTAGCCGAATGGCTTCTTTCTTTTTTTCTTGATTTTTCTTTGATTTTCTTGAATGTTCTAAGGCTAAGGATCACTTATATAATTAATAGGCACATGGAAAATTAATTAACTTGGGTTTGGGCCTTGGCCATGTGGCCGGCCACCCTCCAAAAATTGGGCCTCAATTTCCTTATTTTTTTTTTAGCCCAATAAGTCATGAATCATATTTTGCAATTCCCGAAACAAATTTCCAAAATTCCAATTTTGCCCTTAGGCCTTCTCCATTGTTTCCGTATTCAAGTTTCCATCACCGGCATACACTTACTAAGAAAAATTCAAACATGGCCTTCTTTCTCATAAATCACAATTATTTCGAATTTTCCGATTATGCAAAAAGGCGGGATATATAACGAGCAAAGAGGAAAGAGATCCACCGGATGTTAGAAAAAAGGTTTATAGACCACTAAGTGACTTGAATATGAAAGCATATGCTATGGAACTATATGAATTGTCGTGAAGCTATACCCAACTACAATTATAAAGAGTCCGCACCGAAAGCTAACAAGGAATAAAGACCGACGAAAGGACCGTTAATATGGGGAAATCGTAGATGGAGCAAAGGGACAAGAAAAAGGGAGCACTGTAGGGCGATAGATGGTTATGACATGATAAGTCAAGGCTACAGTAATGGAGACAAGATTCGGATAAGAGCAAAATATTAGCTAAATTTCGGTCAATTACCGGAAGGCAAGGAAGCTGAAAAAGTGGATTGCAAGCAATCAAGGAATCAAGTAAGAACGAGAAGAGACTGACATATGTTTTAAGGTAGGACTAAGCAACTGATAATCGAACCTAAGGGGATAACTGGCGTTCCAAGATCGACGATTTGTTTGACCAACTACTGTGCAGTGACAAATGG
>NW_026715880.1:0-19003 GCF_029784015.1 Lycium ferocissimum | reverse complement strand
GGCACATGATTCGATGTCATGATTCTGCTTCACCGGAGTCCGCCCAACAAGGGCCGGGACACGTTATTTGCATATATGACTTAGGAATTTGATATATGATCCTATTTACACGAGTCCCTCCCTCGAGAGGCCGGGACACGTTATATGCATCTGTGATCCATGACTTTGACACACATTTATGAGTCTGTCCACCGAGTCCCTCACGGTGAGGCCGGGACATGTTACTCCGACATATCTCGTACGTCGACTGCGAGTATGAATGTCCGACATAGCTCGTAGACGTCCGACTCGGAACACGAATGCGTTCGATACACCTCTCGTATGTCCGACCGTGATTACGGGGTCCGTTCGATATACCTACGTACGTACGCACGTTTACAATCCGTCCGATATACTCGTACGTCTCGCTCCGATTGCGGGTTTGTACGGCCGTCCGGTATGCCTCTGTACCTACCGATTCTGTCTACGATTTCGTACATTATCTTCCGCCCGTGTTTACGACCCCCAAGGTCACATGCACGTACGATGTATTCCGAGTACGATTACGGTCTGTCGGTCCCTATTTCTGTACTTTGGTTTTGATTATGCTTTGTTTATAGTTTTCGGCTTTACATACTCGACATTTTCCGTCGACCGTTCTTCGGGGGCCGCGTTTCATGCCGCGCGGTGCCCACGGATGAGTTGAAGATATTCCGGCATGGTTGGTGGCTCCAATTCCTTCTCGGAGCACTTTGCCGAGTCCGTATGTACGTTGTGTCTGCTGGATGACATTAGAACTTTGCGTACGTGTTGTGGGTATGATGTGTCGGTCGTCGCGGCTCACGTCACCGATATGTCGATGTGTGTTATGTAATGAATTTTGTGAAATTACAGATTTTGGCTAGTTTGTAAGCAGCATTATGTATTTTATAATTTCTCAGTATTGAGGTTCGAAAAAAAATTTATGTGTGCAATAGAGTACGTGGGTTCGCTCGGCTCCGGGTATGGGGTCGGGTGCCCATCACGTCCCTCGAAAATTGGGGCGTGACATCCGTAGCTGAGTATGAGGCTCGATTTTTATTCTCAGCAGGCTATGCTACGCAATTGATTCTGACTGAGTCAGAGAGGGTTAGGAAGTTTGTTAGTGTACTGGTGTTTCCCCTACATGTGGAGTGTCATTAACTTGTCACCATTGAGGCTTCCTTTTAGATCGTAGTGGACAATGCCGCAAGTGTTGAGTCATCTAAGGCCCGAGCTCTTGGCGTAGGTTGTGAGAAGGAGCACCGTCAGTATGGTGGATATAGTAGGTCAAGTTATAGATGTGGGGGCCCGTTAGCCAAGACCTATCAGCCAAATTCCAGTAGCCGTATTCGAATACTTCGGTGCCTCGTCGTGGCCTTTCTAGCGCAGTGGTTATGGTTCGGGCGGGTTTTTGGAGGCTCATTTCTCGACCAGCCAACCAAGGTGGTCCCTCCGGTTCCTCAACTTTAGTGTTTTAGCCTCTGCCATTTAGATCTTGCTACGTTTGTGGTGATCCCAGTCACATTGCTAGAGAGTACACACGATCGATATAGGGTGGGACCTAGCGTGTCTCTGATTCCGGCACCCTGAGACTCGACATCTTCTAGTAGCCGGTGGTGGTTTTTTGGTAGGCGGGTGCTCGGACGGGCCGTGGTGGCTTATATTCCTCTAGAGGTAGGTATCGATCTTGTAGAGGTGGTTCTCGTGCCTCTAGGGGAGGAGCTCAGTCCGACCAGAATGTCCATGGTTGTGCTCGTTGTTATGCTATTCTCAGTAGGCCAGAGGCCAAGGCGTCAAATGTATTGATCACATGTACCATTCTCTTCGTTTGTCATCAAGAAGCTTCGGTCTTATTTGATCCGGGGCCTACTTTCTCTTGCGTAATGCGCTATGATTCTCTCAGGTTGGGATTTAAGTTGATGTGCCTATTCATGTGTCTACTTGTGTTGGAGATTCGGTAGTGGTTGATCGAGTCTTTCGATCTTGTTTAGTTACTTTTATGGGTTATGACACGTTGGTAGACTTGGTGATATTGGATATGGTAGATTTTAATATCATTTGGGCATGATTTGGTTGTCCTCTTACCATGCGATCTTGGACTATCACGCCAAGACAGTCACTCAAGCCATGCCAGGTATTCCTATGTTATATCCCGTATTTCATACATTCGGATAATTCGAGAAGGTCGTGGCAAGCTAAGGACAAAATCATTTTCGAAAGTTATCTTAATATACAAGTTGTTAGGAATATTATTTATGAACATTGGTAGTGTGAAAATATTGGGAAAGGCCAAGGGTAAAAAGAGAAACTTGCAAAATGGCCAATGGAAATAATGTGGAAGGCTAGGGGCGAAATGGTGAAATTGAGGAAAGTCGAGGGCAAAACGGGAATTTCACCAAAGGGTTCATGAAAGTTCAAAAAAGGGCCATATTGGCCTATGTGACAAAAAAGAAAGAAAGAAAGGAAAAGAAAAGGATGAAAAATGATGACAAATAAGTCATCTTTTTATTTGTTTTAAATAAGAAATTTCTAGAGAGAGGCATGTGCCCCTCACATGCTCATAAAAGGAATATATATATATATATATATATATATATATATATATATATATATATATATATATATATAAGGGGTGGTGAATTATTCATCACTCCAATTGAAGAAATAAGATGAAAAAAAAAAAAGAGAGAGAAGCAAGAGAGAAGGCCTCATGGCCAAGAAGAGAAAGAAGAAAAAAAAAAAAAATCTTGGAGCCTTAATCTTTGGTCCAAAAATTCCTTTCTTCTTGAATTACTACTAATCTTGGGACCCTCTTTAACATGGCAAAATTTTTGTGGCAAGAAAGTACTTGTGTGGCAAGTGAAGAAATTGGAGGGAAAAGATTTTGGAGAATTTGGACCTTGAATTTGGAGTAGCGTCAGAGGCGGAAAAGGTATGTAAGGCTTCACCTTTCCTTCTTTTGGCATGTATTAGACGTATTAGGTTTGGATATGGGCCTCGGGACGATTCTATTCCTAGAAATCTAAGTTTGAATTTGACCACTTTTTCATTCGGTAGAATTGAATCAAATACTTTATGAATAGTTGGAAGAATTGCCCTAAACATCTAGAACTTGCACGAGATAAGACCCGACTACCTCAAAACTCTCACAAGTGACGTCATGAAATGTAACGTACGTAAATTGTGTACACCACCTCATTTGACCTAAGGTGGGCCCATTGTTCTCGGATTTTTCCTTATTGTTCCGTTCGACTTATTTTGGAGTAGAATCCAAAGGAAACTTTTGGTTATCGTTCCGACGTTAAAATTCTATAATTGTTTCCATATCTCTTTGATCTCCAAAGTTAGATGTTATGGATTCGACACTATAAGTTCGTAATTACTTCCGTATTTTCCTTGTCTCCAATAGTTAGAAGTCTAGGGTCCCAAGACATGATATCCTTTATAATAACCGAATGGTTTCAAAATGTCTATATTTTTCCAAAGCAAGGTGTATGAATTTGTAAACTACTATGACTACGATAATGACTATGCTTTGTAATGATAATGATGAAGTCAAAGAAAGAGAATGTTTAGGACGATTATGGCGAGAATGATTGTGTGTCTAAAAGTCTTAAGTTAAAGATTTAATATGAGTAAGTACTTTATAAGGCTTATGATCTTATTCTACGTCTTCTCTTGATACCATTCTTTATTGATAGTCTCGCCTTATAATACTAGTCCTCTCAAGGTGAGACATGATGATTTGGTTACTTCATAATATAATCGGAGGTTACCGACCTTACGTCACTCCGATAAGGTGATTGCTTTTGATTGGGCTCTTATGCATGCTTATGTTGTGATAGCTACACCGTGCCTACATGGCCGGGCATGTCACCGCTAAGGCGGGCAGCTATTCGATGATTACACCGCGCCTAGATGGCCGGGCATGTCACCGCTAAGGCGGGCTGCTATGTTTACACCGAGCCTAGAGGGCCGGGCACGATCACCACTAGTGGGCGGCACAAAGATGATTACCCCGGACGCGGGAGGCCGGACGCGTATTAATGATGTTATGTGATTCGGATAGTTATGATGTTATGTGATTCGATACGGGTTATGATGTTATCTGATTCGGGCCCCGGAGTTATGTATGTATATGTAAAGGTAGAAGTAAGCATGCATGATTCCGCCTTATGAGGCAGGCAGTTATAGTCATATCTTTATTAGATTTCTCATACTGTCTTACTATTTTATTGTTCATGTTCTGTTCACATTATCATATCATGATTCATGCCTTGCATACTCAGTACATTTCTCGTACTGACGTCCCTTTTGTGGACGCTGCGTTTTCATGCCGCGCAGGTACACAGGTTGACAAGTTTGATTCCTAGGAGCTTCCCAGCGATATATTGGAAGTGCTCCAGTTGTTCCGGAGCTCCAGTTTAGTGGTACTACTTTTGTGTACATGTACGGGCACGGCAGTACCCGGCCCTTCTTGTTATCATATGTATTTTGTTTAGAGGCTCGTAGACAGATATGTACAGTCAGATATTACATAATCTTGTTTGTCCCCGTCGTTGTATATTAAGTTAGTGAAGCTATTGATAAATGTTTATGATAATGCTAATGCTATAAATGATCATATTAACTAGAAAAAAAAATAACGGTAATCATTTACACGGCCCACTTAGTAATAAGAGTATGATACGAGATAAGAGGTGCTCGGTACAAGTATCGGGTACCCGTCGCGGCCCCTAGTTGGGTCGTGACATCCTAGACTTGAATGGAGGGGAGTCCCGCCCCAAAGAAGATTATTTCCTATCTCCACACGAAAAAGTTAGTTGATAAGGGTGCTTGGCCTACTTGGCCCATATTCGTGATAGTAGTGTTGATTCTCAATCGCTTGAGTCTATGGCTATTGTGTGCAAGTTCGCGGAGGTATTTCCTGCAGATTTGCTAGGTATGCCACTCGATCGTTACATTTATTTATGCTTCAATCTAGAGCCAGGCCTGTCACACCCTTAATCCAATAGGGTGTGATGGGCACCCGACCCTTACCTAGGGCCGAGCGAACCCGCCAACTTTCGTAATACTCACCATCATACTGGGCCCGCAAAACATAACATAAGCACATAATGAAATTTTTTTTTTCGAAAACAAACATGCCTTTCATCTTTGCCAAATCAAATAAAACTAGCGTCGTATGAAATCTGTAAACATATGAAGATCGTAACATAATGCATAATAATGCGATCGACACACATGGCGCTTACGAAACTCGACATATCACACACCGTGTCCGCAAAGTCTCTACCAACATCTCGGATACCATACAAAAGCACTCGGACACAAGCACTCCGGAAGAAATGGAGCTCGCCAATCTAGCCGGAACATCTTACGCTAACGTCACCTGCCACCGCGGGTACCGCGGCACGAAACGCAACCCGAAGAAAAGGGTCGATGCGGAATATGTCCGAGTATGCAAAGTAGCAAGTACAGAAAACCAAGTCATAACCGAAGTCAGGAATACAGAAAGTGCACAATAGCCAGAATACCAAGGTCCTTGCATCTGAAACACAAATCGTACATCAGAGGTACAAAAGACAAATATAATAATCCGAGTGCCAAAATGCTTATTCCCGAAATACAGATCATACATATCAACGTCAGGTATCATATCCGGCCCACAATGGGAATGAGTGACATAAGCGAATAATCATCATATACATACCGTAACACATCATAACATCATGACCGGTCATATGAGATGCCATTAACCGATGTGGGATTGGCCTAAACCAATGTGGGATTGGCCTAAACCGGTGTGGGATTGGCCTAAAACCAAAGGTGTGGGATTGGCCTAAACCAATGTGGGATTGGCCTAAACCAACGTAGAATTTTGCCTCATCACGTTGGGTTTGCCCCACCATTGGGTTTGCCCCCACCACCCGCCTCCATACGATAGATCATATTCTTAATCCATACATATAACATATAACGTAGCATATATACACGATGCCGGCCGAAAGGGGCTCGGCGTACCGGATACATCTTAACACCGTAATATATACGCGGTTCCCGACCGAAAAGGGGCTCGGCGAACCGGACACATCATATTTCAGAATACACATCATATTCCAGGATACAGCATAGTGCGCACGATAACATAACCGGCCCGGGACTTGGCGAAAAATGTAACAACCAAACGCACGAACAGAATCAAAAGTAGCCAAATACAATTTTAAACATTTTCAGAGATTTAATAGGTTAATCAAAACGAACCATCATTCTTAACCAAAACAGTAGTCAAATCGTCATTTTCTTCCGAATATCGCTCGGGAACATATCAAATCGAACTTCAGAAATCATAGTTACGTATCAAAATCACATACATAAAAAATCCTTATTTCAGACTCAACCGATAAATATATAATCATACTCGGGGGTCGGAAAGGTCGTCATATTAAGTTCTTTTCAAAAAGTCATCAGAAGTACATATAGGAGAGTCGCGGGACCCACGAACGGGTGTTGACCCGAGCCGGGCCCGCCTATGGAAAACATAGTCATCATACATCATGGAATCATTTTTGAGCATATCGAAGCCATCCGGTTCTGTCTGTGAAAGTTACGGACGTTCGTAGTTACAAAACTCTTTTGAAAACAAAACTTTTTATGCAACATTTGAAAACCAATCATACAAAGACATATAAACCATAGCTTGACCACATTAGGATGCCAACCTCAAGAAGCAAATATGAATCATAACCATGCTCGGACTTTACGTATAGAATTACACCCGAAGCTCATAACATATCATAACTTACTTGCGTCTAAGACATGCTAAAAGAAAGAAAGGTAAGCTTTACATACCTCGTCCGCTTCCTAAGCTATTCCGATCTTAAGTCTCGGCTTCTCAAAATCTACAATATCGTCATTAGACACCAAGCATTAGTCATAAGCACTTAGGATTCAATTCCAAGCCATCATTTTATCTACGATTAAATTTGGGCAGCATCTCCCTTATAAATGCAAAGAACCCCGAGATTTCAACTCGGCCAAATTCATCAACAACAATACCAACAAACATTCTAACAACATCAACTATTAATTCAAAACGCACTTCAACATCAACAACCTTTTTTTCGCACAATGCGACGACATTCCAATTACGTTCAAATCAACATATATAATCAACCCAACATCATTGGCCACGCGTTCAAATACCAATCCAAAACCATTCAAACATGATTCAATAACATTTCCAACAATCCACAAAATTATTCAAAATAACCCATCCAAAACATAAGGCAACCCGAAACCTTCCAAGTCCAAGGAAATATCAACGCATTTCTTTTCTTCCAAATTCATAAACCATACTAACAATCCATACTTTAACAACATTAATCTCAAAAATATAAGAAACCATATTAAGATCACATTAGGTTCCAAAACAGCCCATATGATTTCAACTTCACTTTGAACCATTAAGCCTTCATTTTACAACATAGAATCTACAACATAACATCCTAAACATACCAAATGAAATTAGTTCTTCACATCTACCTTACACCACACATACACGGCCACAACACAACAATTACAACTTCAACTCGAATCATTCAATACCTTCATTCTCATCACATAATCCATGACAACAACAACCAAAATACTAAGTAAAATCAATTCGCTATAACTTACCAAAAACGCTCCCCCTATACGGCTAACATCCACACACAAAATTTTCATGATTTCCATCCATTTCTACACACTTTGGACAACACACAAACATGCTACATACAATTAATTCATCACCCCTCCTACACAACACATACCACACGGCTACAACAACACACACACGACTCAACTTCAACTTGCAATATTTCATGAATTTCATTCGTTTCAACATACTACAACATACGCAAATCATCCATAACATATAAAAAGAAGATTAAAACTTACCTTCTTCACTCCACTCCTTTTGCCAAGGTGAGGTTTTGCAAGAACAAAGGCTTTGCTTGCTTCAACAACTACTCCATGTTGTTTAGGACGATCCAATGAGTAGAAAACCTAGAAGAAAATAATTTTTTCCATCAATTTCTCATGGCCAAACTGCCGCGGCTATGGCCGAACTTCGCTCTCTTTTCTTTCTCCATTTTTCTTGAACTTTCTAAGAGATAAAATGATGAAGATGATTTAATTATCATCTTTTTCACCATATATAATTTGCACAAGTGGCCCTATGGCCTTCATCTCACACATGGCCACATATGGCCATTTTCATGAAATACTAATTTCTAAAATTTCACTTCTAGCCCCAAATTCTCATAAAATGTCTAACTTTCCATAATTCACTTTTGACCCCAAATTTTCCTTATTCCAGTTTTACCCTTAACACTCCATGCCAATGAAAAGATGAATATGCAACTTGTGCATTAAAACAATGTCACACCCTAATTTCCGTTAGGGCGTGATGGGCACCCGACCCTTATTTAGGGCCGAGCGAACATGACACACATAATAGTCATACACCGCTTTCAAATCCTGACACAAATATACATAACAAAAACTTATTGAAGAATAATATGTTTTTTGCTTTTCTCAAATCAAATGAAATCTTGCAACATATGAAACTTATAACACAACGCATAATAATATACCGGCTTACATAGCCATTTACATAACCGACATCTAATACCCACAACACTATCTGCAAAGTCTCTAACCCAGAACATGAAACCATAACATGATAATCGACTCGGCGGCCTCCGGAAGAAATGGAGCTCGCTAATCCCGAATAAACGTCTTCTACTAATATCTTCAACTCGTCCGGTGTACCCGCGCGGCATGAAACGTGACCCCGAAGAAAGCGGGGTCAAGACGGAAGATGTACTGAGTATGTAAAGCAGTAAATATAGTAACTGAATCATACGAAAATAAAGAGGACAGAATGGTAGTACAGTAACTGGACCTCATAAGCTTACCTCGAACGTAAATCATGCGTTTCAAAGCACTAATGGACTGAGTAACATAAATAAAGAAATCATCATGAACATATGCGTACACAACATGCCCCGGCCCCCTACTGAGGGACGCGGTAAGTAAAATCATCATATATATGCACATGCAACATGCCCCGGCCCTCTAGTGAGGGACGCGATAAAGGGAATCATCACATGCCATCCTGGCCACCTCCCCGTCATCGCATCATCATCATCATATGTATATATATATATATAACATGCCCCGGCCCTCTAGTGAGGGACGCGGTGAATAATGCAATGGAATTGCACGAATACATACCCCGGCCCGGACGAAGTTGAAAGATGTCACAAATACTCGCACGAGCGGAGTAGTGAGAAAACCATATGCAAAATAAAATATAGCATATTTACAGACTCGCATACATAATCGGATGACAAACCATATGACGGGGAGCGGTAGTAACCATAGTGTATGCATTTCGGATATCACAATAGCATATGTCAAAATAAGCTTTCTGTAATCATGTTCATATTTCAAAATACATTATAGGCTTATCAAAATAGTTCAAACGGATGTCATATAGTAGTTAGGAGAGTAGCCAAGAGTTTCCTTGAATTCTACTTCAAAATAAGTCAAACGGAACAAAAATCCGGGGATGAGGGGCCCACCTCGGGTCAAATGAGGTGGCGTACATAATTTACGTATGTTTTACTTCATCATAACACTTATGAAGGTTTTAGAGTAGTCGGGTTCTATTCGTGCAAGTTCTAGACATTTAGGCACTTTCTCTAACTATTCTTAACATGTTCAATTCAATTCTACTGAACGAAAATGGGGCGTTTTTAGACGTAGATTCCGAAGAGTGGAGCGGTCCCCAAGGCTCATATCAAAGCCTATCATACCTGGGACATGCCAAGAAAAGAATAGGTAAAGCTTTACATACCTTTTATGCTCCTCACGCCTTTCCAAATTCACTTCCCGTTTCGCCAAAAATCTGCAAATGGTCGCATTGACCAGTTACTATTCATGAGACTTACAATTTCCAAGCTTAACCAATATTGTTCTATAAAAATTTGGGCAGCATCTCCCCTATATATATAGCATCCCCGAGATTCAACTCGGCTCAAAATGATCAACAACAACCCAACAACAACACCAAGAACATCAACAACCACAACACAACACAATACAACACACAACTAGTCTTCTCTTAACATAATGCAATAACTTCCATCCCGACTTCGTACTCATAGATCAATATAAATATTTTCATGTTCACATACTAATTTAGGACCATTCAAACATAAACCAAGAACATTCCAAGCTATATATCCAATACTCAACAATTTCATCAATTTCCATATTCCATCCAAAATCCATACATATGCAACAAAAACATCTCAACGCATTTCCTACTTACCAATTCATCACCAACAACACAACTAACATACTAAACAAAATAAATTTATTTTTATTTCAACACCATGCACCACACCCTATGCCATATTCCAACTTCAACCAAATTCATTCAACTTTCACTTCCAATATAAAATCCACAATAACCACAACTAGAATATTACATAAAATTAACTCATCTTGGCTATACAATATCCACAAACACACGGCCACCTTCTCACATACAAACACCATACAAACTTCCATATTTTCATGAATTCTAACCATTTCTACATACTACAACATAAATGAATTCTTCATAACATATAAAAAGAGATTGAATCTTACCTCTTTCCTTCAACTTCTTTACCTGACCCAAATGCGAAAACGACGAAACCGAATGTTCGGTCTATCTTCCGAAATAACTACGCCACGTTGTAGAGGGACCTTGAATTAGTAGGAATTCAACAAGAAAATAATTTTAGAGGCAAGATTTCATGGGGGAAATCCCCCCACCTTTGGCCGAATGCTTTTTTTTTCTTCATCTTCTTTCTTTTCTTTCTTTCTCCTACTCTCTTGAATTTTCCAAATGGCCATGTGATGAATTTTCATCCATGTGCCATATTTTAAAAGATGACTTGGGACATGGCCCACACCCATGTGCATGGCACATGCCCCCTAATTTTTCCATATTCTTTCTTCTTTTTTTTTTTGTTCATGAACAAATAATTTGCCAATTCCAATTTTGCCCTTAGCCTTTCATAATATTTCCTTGAGCCACTTCGTGAATTTCCCATTTTACCCCTAGCCTTTCCTCATATTTCCACATCCAAAATTTTCATAACCAACTTATGTACCAAACAAAGTCAAATTATAATCTTGTCCTTAGCTTGTCACAATTATCTCAAATTATCCGAACGCGAAAAAATACGGGGTATAACAAACAAAAATCAACAAAATCGAAAATTAAAAGTCTTGTCCATAACTTGTCGCAACCAACTTAGAATATTCCAACGTACAAAGTACGGGGTATAACATCCTTTCCCCCTTTAGAACATTCGTCCTCGAATGTTCAACTAGTCGTATGGGGTCTTAAGGATCTCGATTTAAACTTTTCGTTCTTGCAATTCCCTTTACTCAACTTGTGACATTCTAGGCACATTATCTCGTGTCGTCTCTTAATCTTTAACTCAAACCCTTCCTTATTCATTCCATAGCTTATTTTTCCTTTTCACACTTGCCTTTGTATTCTAGCTACATAGATCATATCATAGCCTTGGCCACTTTCTCACTAGGCCTTACTTATTTTCATAACAATCCCCGTTATATTCACATTATATCTTATTCGTAACCAACCCCATAATATAACACTTCTTAACCCTTTACCCTTTTCTAATCAACTTCTTCCTCTGTACTCTTGTCTTAATCATACTATTACTTCTTTCTCGAGGTTAGCCATACTCGCAACTTACTCAAATCTTACCATTACGGTGGACACGGCGCTGAGGTCGCATTACAAACCTACATCTCCTTTTCTCTTTATTTCCGGGAAAATTTTCGGCGAGTTTCCTCTATATTTCTTACTATCTCAAACACATACACGAAATACCAATAATGCCTCGCGGGGCCAAAATACATGTATACATATCATATCATATCGCGTTAAATGCCACACGGGGCTCAATATCATCAACAAGACACAATTAATAAACGTACCTCGTATGCCCAACTCAAACAGCTTTCGTTACACTTTTTTGTTTACTTTCCCCCTTTAATCTTGACTTGTATTTCAATCGCAACTTCAATATCTTTCCCTACATATATCTTTCATACCTTTGCTTACTCGTGTGCTTAGTAACTTCCCAACATCATCAACCCCTTTATTTCTATCGTGCCATTATTTAGCCGAAATCAAAGATTAGTGCAAGAAATCTCATTTCCTATAGCTTGGCGCTACGGCACGATCTCGGATGTGAAGAAAAGTAACCACCCTAGATGCCCCGTAGCCTCCTTGTTTATAAGTGTGGCGTGCACACACCATAAACAAGACTCTGCGGACATGACTTTGCGATACAACCCCAGGACGAACTGCTCTGATACCAATTTGTCACACCCTTAATCCGATAGGGTGTGATGGGCACCCGACCCTTACCTAGAGCCGAGCGAACCCGCCAACTCTCGTAATGCTCACCATCATACTGGGCCCGCAAAACATAACATAAGCACATAATGAATTTTTTTTTTCGAAAACAAACATGCCTTTCATCTTTGCCAAATCAGATAAAACTAGCGTCGTATGAAATCTGTAAACATATGAAGTTCGTAACATAATGCATAATAATACGTCGGCTTACATAGCCGCCTTACGCCCGACATATCACACACACGACAACGTACGCAAAAGTCTCTACCAACATCTCGAGGATACCATACAAAAGCACTCGGACTCGGCGGCACTCCGGAGGAAATGGAGCTCGCCAATCCGGTCCGAACATCTTCGCTAACGTCACCTACCCGTACGTGGGTACCGCGCGGCATGAAACGCGACCCCGAAGAAAAGGGGTCGATGCGGAATATGTGCGAGTATGCAAAGCACAAGTACGGAAAACGAAGTCATAACCGAAGTCGGTATACGGAAAGTGCCACAACCGAGAATACCAAGGTCTTGCATCCGAAACGCAAATCGTACATCGAGTACAAATGACAAATATAATAATCCAAGTGCCAAAATGCTTATTCCGAAATACGGATCATACATATCAACGTCGGGTATCATATCAAGCCTGATAGGGAATGAGTGATCAATCACGACCCAACCCCCGTGGGCGCGGCGGTGCCTGGCTGACACCCATACGTACCTACCCGACGGCATACCAACGTGACTAATCCCGCTTAGGCTTACATAAATTCATACGAGATATAAAATACATCGCGCGAACATATACATATATATGCATACTCAAACGTACGAAGCCATTGGGCTATCATAATGAACAGAAATACTCGGATTGTGAACTCGTACTCACTTAACCGAACGGTGACAACCCGCGACCCACAATCATGTCTTCGGACCTCTAACATACGAACAGAATCGAGAAGACGGGACGGGGCCCCGCCGTGCTCAAATAGTCATATATACGGAACATATGAATAACGAAGATATATATACCAAAAGTATCGGCTCGGATCAAGGAGCTCTTCAGCAACGAGGCCCGATGTCCTATCTTAGGTGGCGGGTCACGCGGTGCGTCCGTGCACAGCCAGGCATGTAACACGGCCCCGAAGAACGAGGGGTCGGTACGAAGGTGTGCCGAGTATGTAGCGGAACATAACATACGTAATTATAACAACGAGAATCGGATATGTAAAATCGTAACGGACGGAAATACGAGAAATAGAGCGGACGGAATCGGATTCGTAGCGAGTCGGACTTACAGAATGTATGACCGGAATCATAGCGAGAATCGGACTTACAGAGCGTACGGACGATTTCTCGGACCGAACCGAGAATTCAAACGTATACGGACGAGAATCGAGTCCGAATCGATTTCCCGGAGGTGTGACGGACGGAGTCATATTCCAAATCGGACATACAAGCGCGCGAACGAGAATCATGCATGCGAGTCATAATCATATGCGAACGGAACATATCGAAATCGAGGTCCCGATCACGTACGGACGTATCCGGCCCTTTCATAAGGGACGCGTAACGAACCCGGCCCTCGTAGTACGGGACGCGGTGGACGACGGTCAAATCAAATGCCATCACGCGCCATCTCCCGTAATATCACATAATCGGATCATATCGGTATGCGTCTGATGTATCCCGGCCCGCACAATCCGAGGACGCGGTGAACAATGCGGTGAGGTGCACGAATCGAGAACCCTGGCCGGCGCGGTGAAGGAAGCGTTGAGGCATCCACGAACGGACAAATGAGAAACCATATACATACGGACCGACATACGGACTTGATTAAAAGCGAAATAGCTCAGAAAACAGATCAGATCAGAATAGTCGGATTATATCGGAACAGAATGTCCAAAGTCGTTACGGATGTCAGAATAATGTTCAGATTCAGAAAGACAGTCAAAATACTTATTAGTTAGCGGACAGAACATAATTAAGAGTTACCTATGAAGAACGGACAGAAATAGATCAATTTGAGTCATACCGGGAGTATCAAGGTTTTGTGGCCCCACCTCGGACCCAACCATAGAAAAAGTATGTAATTTATGGATAACAAACACGAGGAGCCGTCCATAATCATTTTAGGGTGTTTCGACTCCATTTATGGAAGTTGCATACTTATAGGTCGATTTAGGAGAAATTGGTTCAATCTTCGAAGGATTTTTCGCTAATTTCAATCTCAAATTGTGAGAAGCGAAGTGTCATCGAGGGCTCATTTTGTCGAGGGCTGTTAGACTCGGAACATGCCAAAGAATAAAAGGGCAAGGCTTTACATACACTGATTGCGCCTTACGCTCCTCAAATCTCAATTCCCGTTTCGTCCAAAAACTGCAAATGGTCATCTTTACCAGTTACTATTCATGCAAGTTAACATTTAAACTTTGGTTGGGAGTTTGGCTACCGAAATTTCGGCAGCACCTCCCCTATAAATGTGACGCCCCGAGAATTTGACTCGGCTCAAAATAATCAACAACAACCCAACAACAATACCAACAACGATAATCACCATGAAACACAACATAACATAAATAGTCTTCTTTCTTCATAAAGCAACGACTTCCAAACTAGCTTCACATTTTCAAACTAATATCAATGTTTTCATACTCATTTACTCATTCAAGACCATTCAAATACAATTCGGATGCATTTCGCATTATTTCACAAGTTATGCAAAAATTCCACCAAAACCATAATTCGTTCGAAACTCCCAACTTCCAACATAAACTTCCATGGCATACTTTTGCCTTTCATTTCCATTAATAACCATCATATCTAACATCCAAACAATTCATTTCTTTATAATTTCATAACAACCACATTAGAACACATTCTCTCCCATAACAACATATATGAAATTCTAACGCCGACTTAAATTGTTAAGCCTCTACTTACATTACGAAGATCACAATGACATATCTAACATACTAAACAACTTAAATTCATTTCCATTCCACTAATTCATACCACACGGCCAACATACCATTTTCCGACTTCAACTAATTTTATTCATCTTTCACACAATTTCCACGACAACCATAACTAAGATACAATATAAAATTTAACACACACACACCAATGTACACACCCGGCTACATGCCTACATGCACACACACGGTTTACTTCCACACACCCCCTAATCCCATGATTTTCATTCAATTTCATTTTATCACAACACTTATAAATCTTCTATAACATGGAAGGAAAACATGAAATCCTTGCTTGTTCTTAACATCATGGCACACGGCCATGCCTTGTTTCACATATACACACGGCCATGCACACATACACCACACTCCCTTAATTCTCATCCAATTCTAATCATTCTAACATACATATTCATTCCATAACATAAAGGAATAGAATTCATACCTTATTCTTCAAATTCCAACTTGCCGCAAACGTCGTTCTTTCGCTTACTTAATGGTATCACGTCGAAGAGCGTCTTGAACTTGCTACTAATTCAAGAAGAACAAGATTCAAGGATCAAAGTTGATGGCTTAAGAATTTTTTCTTCTTTTTTTTTTTTACTCTTTCTTTCTCTATGGCCGTCGGCCTCTCTCTATTTTTCTTGACTTTTCCTTTGATTTTCTTGAAACTTCTTGAAGCCAATCCTCTTTTATATTAATTTGGCACATGCAAAATTTGTAAATTTTGGTGGGTTTGGGCCATAGTTGGCCGGCCACCCCTCACTTTGGGCTTCAAAATTTTTTGAGCCCAATCCTTCATAAATCATATTTTGCAATTCCGAAATAAATTTCCAAAATTCTAATTTTGCCCTTAGGCCTTCTCCATCGTTCCCGCATTCAAGCTTCCATATCCGCCACACACCTACTAAGAAAAATTCAAACATGGCCTCCTTTCTCATAAATCACAATTATTTCGAATTTTCCGATTATGCAAAAAGGCGGGATATAACATCCTCCCCCCCCTTTAAAACATTCGTCCTTGAATGTTAATTCAACCTCATGGTAGGTCAAAATCAGTCGGGGAGGTCTTCTTACCACTTACATACTTACACTTAATCGAAGAACTTGTATCGGCCTTCATTTTCCAACTTCATCCATCTTTCTTCAATATCACCTTATTAGGATTGTTCGTATCGTTTTAAATCGGATATACGGCGGACAGAATCTTAATCGAATCTAGAGAAGGTCAAACGGACGTCGACGGAGTCATATCCGAGTCGAAGCACGAAAGTGCGGCGAGTACGTAAGCATAATCCGACGTTGTCTTAAGCGGTTTTTAAAATCGAGCCGTACGTATAGAAGTATATCGTACGGATCTATAATCGCAGTCGACATATTGAGATTTATCGGACGATTTCGAAATCGAGTCGGACGTATAGACACATACACCGGACTTATTCACGGTTGAGATCGGAAATGTACGTATGTCGTACGTATCTATAATCGAGGGCGGACATACGTAAATATATCGTACAGTCATATCGTAGTCGGATGTACGAGATTTATCGAATGATTTGAAGTCGAATCGTACGTACCAAAGTATATCGAACGATGTAATTATGATCGGAGTCGGACGTAGGTATATTAAACGACGCGTAATCGAGATTGAAGCACGGATTATGGTAAACGAACTTCACCGAACACGTGGGCGCGTAAATATAGCGTACGTAATCACGACCGAGATACGAGAATATAGTTAACGAGAACACAATACGGATCAAATGCACATATTTTTCCGAGAAAAAGATTAATTGCATACACCGGGTCCACATTTGGCGACGCATCCGGGTCGCCGACCGGTCCAAAACGTATATGCGGTTTGAAGGACCGCTCGACCGGGAGCTCCGCCGCGACTCGCCGGACCGCCGGCGCGGCATACCCCGCCCGTGGGGCGCGGGGCCATCGAGGGAGAAGATGAGCCACGGCCCGACCCGGCGGGGCCGGGCCGAGCCACCGAACCGCCTTGCACGGCACCTCTCCGAGATGGTCCGGACTACCGCAAAAATAACAGCGCCCGTAAAGACGGTAGCATTCCCCCCAGATGGCTTACCACAATAAGCACATCGGGGCATGGGTGGCACCAGACCGACCCGAACCCCTACTCACTGCCGGCGGCTCGATGCCTCGGGAACTCCTCGGCCGGCCCCGTACGGACCCGCATCATCGTTGGCCTCCGGGCGGACCGTGCACTCCGACCCGACGGAGGGGAAATCTCGGATCGGCCGCCAGGCCATCCGCCTCGGGAGTCTCGGAATACCCCCGCAGACCGCCCTTTTGGGCCGCCTCCTATCATAATCTCTCGCCGACCGATCCTCCTTATGTTGGTCCTCTACACCCCCGTGCATAAGCCTCGCAACCGGCGACGTCCATACCCTCTCTAGGCCGCCATCGCCGTACGCAAAGCAATCAACCAAATAAAGGGTCCACCCCCATCACGTACCGGGCATCCGGTCCTCCATATCGGCCACAATCGTTGGCGCATATCGGGCCGTAGAGTCAAACTCCAAATTATACTCACGAACACTTCGACCCCTCTCGCTTTATTTGCGAAAACCGATCAACTCTCGCCCGTCGCGGCTACGAGGTGGTAAAAAGTGGGCGGAGGAAGCACCGTAAACTCATCCCGTGTGGCTGGGGAGCACTCTCACCCCTAGACAGCCCCCGGGGACTCATACCAATTTGGGGCGATGTCCCGCACTATGTGCGCAAGCTCGACGGACTGTCGGCAAGCCCGACTAATCCCAACGAGCGCCGCATGCGTCGAATGAAATCATGCGGGTCCTCGTCGGGCTTAGACCAAAACTCGGGGGACCACATGTCGGGAAATCGCGGACCCTCGGTGCCATCACGCTGCCATCATCGTAAATCACCTCTCTGTCCCGTCCGCGATCATTTGTTGTCACATCCCGCTTTTCGCATAATCGGGAAATTCGAAACAATTATGAATTATGAGAAAGAAGGCCATGTTTGGATTTTTCTTAGTAGGTGTGTCGGATATGGGAGTTTGAATGCGGAATCAATGGAGAAGGTCTAAGGGCAAATTTGGAATTTTGAAAATTTGTTTCGGGAATTTCAAAATATGATTCATGACTTATTGGGCTCGAAAAAAAAAATAAGAAGAATTTAGGCCCAAAGAGAGAGGTGGCCGGCCACTACTAGGCCCAAGTCCACCAAATAATAAATATTTTCCATGTGCTAAATTATATTGAGGGGGTCCTTATCATTAAAAAGTTTCAAGAAAATCAAGAAGCTTGAAGAGAAAAGACCATCCAAGTTGGCCATAAGAGAAAAAAAAAAAAAAAAAAAGAAAAGAGGAAAATTCTTGGGGCCAAATCCTTTGGTTCAAAATTCAATTCTTGTGGGATTATTACTAAGTGCAAGATTGTCTCCAAGTTGGTATAATTATCTTGGCTAGGAAGTGTTTCTTTTGGCAAGTGGGAAGAATTGGAAAAGGTAAGGATTTCGTATTTTTGTTATGTTATGGAAATTA